>NW_012293109.1:0-6945 GCF_000151885.1 Dipodomys ordii | reverse complement strand
GGAGAAGCAGAAGCGGAATGAGAAGCAGAAAGAGAAGCAGGAGAAGCACAATGAAGCAGAAGCAGGAGAAGCCTAAAGAAAAGAAGCAGAAACAGAAGCATAAGTAGAAGGAGAAGCAGCAGAAGAAATAGAACCAGAAATTCAGGCAGGAGAAACAGAAGAAGCAGAAGCAGAAAGAGAATAAAAAAGAGAAGCAGAAGGAGAAGTAGAAGAAGTAGCAGAAGGAGAAGCAGCAGAAGAAGCAGAAAAACAAGCAGGAGAAGCAGAAGCAGAAAGAGAAGTAGAAGCAGAAGAAGCAGAAGAAGCAGAAGCAGAAGAAGAAGCAGTAGAATCATAAGAAGCAGAAGCAGGAGAAGCAGAAGCAGAAGAACAAGAAGAAGCATAAGAAGCAGAAGCAGAAGCAAAGGGAGAAACAGAAGGAGGAGAAGGAGCAGCAGAAGTTGAAGCAGAAGGAGATGGAGAAGCAGAAAGAGAAGCAGAAACAGAAAGAGAAGAAGAAGGATTAGTTGGAGAATCAGAGGAAGCAGAAGCAGAAAGAGAAGCAGAACCAGAAGGAGAAGCAGAAGGAGGAGAAGGAGAAGGAGAAGCCGAAAGGGAAGCAGAAAGAGAAGCAGAACGAGAAGCAGGAGAAGCAGAAGCAGGAGAACAAGAAGCAGAAGAAACAGAAGAAGGAGAAGAAGCAGAAGCAGAAGGAGTAGCAGAAACAGAAGGAAAAGCAGAAAGGGAAGCAGGAGAAGCAGAAGAAACAGCAGCAGGAGAAGCAGAAGCATAAGAATTCGAAGAAGCAGAAGCAGAACCTGAAGCAGAAGGAGAAGAAGCAGAAGAAGCAGAATCTGGATAAGAAGGAGAACCAGAAGGAGAAGCAGAATCAGAAAGAGAAGCAAAAGCAGTAGGAGAAGCACAAGGAGAAGCAGAAGAAACAGAAGAAGCAGATGCAGTAGCAGAAGAAGCAGAAGATGCAGAAGCAGAAGGAGAAGCAGAAGGAAAAGCAGAAGAACGAGAAGAAGTAGAAACAGAAGGAGAAGCAGAAAGAGAAGCAGAAGAAGGAGCAGGAGACGGAAAAGCAGCCGGAGAAGCAGAAAGAACAACAGAAGGAGAAGGAGGAGATGCAGAAACAGGAGAAGCAGAAGTAGAAGAATCAGGAGAAGGACAAGAAGCAGAAGCAGAAGGAGAAGCAGAAACAGAAGGAGAAGCAGAAAGAGAAGGATGGGAAACAGAAGAAGCAGAAGCAGGAGAAACAGAAGCATAAGAATCCGAAGAAGCAGAAGCAGAACCTGAAGCAGAAGGAGAAGCAGAAGAAACAGAATCTGGAGAAGCAGAATGACAAGCTGAAGGAGAAGCAGAAGCAGAAAGAGAATCAAAAGCAGAAGGAGAAGCAGAAGAAACAGAAGAAACAGAAGCAGTAGCAGTTGCAGCAGAAGCAGAAGGAGAAGCAGAAGAAAAAGCAGGAGACCGAGAAGGAAAAGGAGAAACAGAAGCAGAAGCAGAAGGAGAATCAGAAGGAGAAGCAGAAGAAGCAGAAGGAGGAGCAGAAGCAGAAGAAGATGCAGAAGGAGAAGCAGGAGGAGCAGAAGAAGCAGAAGCAAAAGGAGAAAGAGAAGGAGAAGCAGAAGTAGAATCAGGAGAAACAGAAGAAGAAGAAGAAGAAGCAAAACAAACAGAAGAAGGAGAAGAGCAGAAGCAGAAGCAGAAAGAAAAGCAGAAGCAAAAGGAGAAGCAGAAAGAGAAGCAGGAGAAGCAGAAGAATCAGGAGAAGCAGAAGCAGAAGAAACAGGAAAAGCCGAAGAAGCAGAAGCAGAATCTGAAGCAGAAGGAGAAAGAGAAGAAGCACAATCTGAAGCAGATTCAGAAGAAACAGAAAGAGTAGAATAAGCAGAAGCAAAAGCAGCAGGAGAAGCAGAAGAAGAACACGGAGAATTTGAAAGAGAAGGATTAGGAGTAGGAGAAGCAAAAGGATAATCAGAAGCAGAAAGAAGGAGAAGCAGCATGAGAATTAGGAGAAGCAGGAGAAGCAGAAGCAGGAGAAGCAGAAGAAGCAGAAGCAGAAGGAGAAGCAGGAAAAGCAGAAGAAGCAGAAGCAAAAGGAGAAGCAAAAGAAGGAGAAGGAGAAGCAGAGGCAGAAGAAGAAGCATAAGGACAAGCACAAGCAGAAGGAGATGCAGAAGGAGAAGCAGAAGAAGCAGAAGATGAAGGAGAAGCAGAAGTAGGAGAAGGAGAAGGAGGAGAAGCAGAAGGAGAAGCAGAAGCGGAATGAGAAGCAGAAAGAGAAGCAGGAGAAGCACAAGAAGCAGAAGCAGGAAAAGCCGAAAGAGAAGAAGCAGAAACAGAAGCATAAGTAGAAGGAGAAGCAGCAGAAGAAGTAGAACCAGAAATTCAGGCAGGAGAAACAGAAGAAGCAGAAGCAGAAAGAGAATCAAAAAGAGAAGCAGAAGGAGAAGTAGAAGAAGCAGCAGAAGGAGAAGCAGCAGAAGAAGCAGAAAAACAAGCAGGAGAAGCAGAAGCAGAAAGAGAAGTAGAAGCAGAAGAAGCAGAAGCAGAAGAAGAAGCAGTAGAATCATAAATACAGAAACAGGAGAAGCAGAAGCAGAAGATAAAGAAGAAGCATAAGAAGCAGAAGCAGAAGCAGAGTGAGAAACAGAAGAAGGAGAAGGAGCAGCAGAAGGTGAAGCAGAAGGAGATGAAGAAGCAGAAAGGGAAGCAGAAACAGAAGGAGAAGAAGAAGGATTAGTTGGAGAATCAGAAGAAGCAGAACCAGAAGGAGAAGCAGAAGGAGGAGAAGGAGAAAGAGAAGCCGAAAGGGAAGCAGAAGCAGAAGAAGCAGAAGCAGGAGAAGAAGAAGAAGAAGAAAGAGAAGAAGGAGAAGGAGCAGAAGGAGAAGCAGAAGCAGAAGGAGAAGCAGAAAGAGAAGGAGAAGAAGCAGTAGCAGGAGAAGCAGAAGCACAAGAAACAGAAGAAGCTGAAGAAGCAGAAGCAGGACCTGAAGCAGAAGAAACAGAACAAGCAGAAGAAGCAGTAGCAGAAGCAGAACGAGAAGCAGAAGAAGAAGAAGTGGAAGGAGAAAGAGAAGGATTAGGAGTAGGAAGAGCAGAAGGAGAATCAGAAGCAGAACGAAAAGCAGAAGGAGCAGCAGAAGGAGAAGCAGAAGGAGCAGCAGAAGGAGAAGCAGAGGAAGGAGAAGCAGAAGCAGAAGAAGCAGCAGAAGGAGAAGCAGAAGCAGAAGAAGATGCAGAAAGAGAAGCAGGAGAAGCAGAAGAAGCAAAAGCAAAAGGAGAAGCAGAAGTAGAAGAAGGAGAAGGAGAAGGAAGGGCAGCCGAAGAAATAGGAGAAGCAGAAGGAGAAGCAGAAGAATGAGAAGAAGAAAGAGAAGCAGGAGAAGCACAAATGCGGAAGCAGGAGAAGCAGAAACAGAAGATACAGAAGAAGAAGAAGAAGAAAAGAAGAAAAGAAGAAGTAGAAGTAGAAGAAGAAGAAGAAGAAGAAGAAGAAGAAGAAGAAGAAGAAGAAGGAGAAGGAGAAGCATAAGGAGAAGCAGTAGAAGCAGAAGAAGCAGAAGCAGGAGAAGCAGAAGCAGAAGAAAAAGAATAATCAAAAGAAGCAGAAGCAGAAGCACTGGGAGAAGCAGAAGCAGAAGGAGAAGGAGCAGCAGAAGGAGAAGCAGAAAGAGAATCAGAAACAGAAGGACAACAAATGGAGAAGCAGGAGAATCAGAAGAAGCAGAAGTAGAAGCATAAGAAACAGAAGCAAAAGAAACAGAAGAAACAGAAGCAAAAGAAACAGAAGAAGGAGAAGAGCAGAAGCAGAAGCAGAAGGAGAAGCAGAAGCAGAAGGAGAAGCAGAAAGAGAAGCAGGAGAAGCAGAAGAAGCAGGAGAAGCAGAACCAGAAGAAACAGAAGAAGCTCAAGAAGCAGAAGCAGAATCTGAAGCAGAAGGAGAAACAGAAGAAGCACAATCTGAAGCAGAAGCAGAAGAAACAGAAATAGTAGAATAAGCAGAAGCAGCAGGAGAAGCAGAAGAAGAAGACGGAGAAGGCGAGAGAGAAAGATTAGGAGTAGGAGAAGCAAACGGATAAGCAGAAGCAGAAAGAGACGCAGAAGAAAAAGCAGCACAAGAAGTAGGAGAAGCAGGAGAAGCAGAAGCAGGAGAAGCAGAAGAAACAGAAGACGCAGAAGCAGAATGAGAAGCAGAAGGAGAAATTGAAGCAGAAGCAGAAGGAGAAGCAGAAGCAGAAGGAGAAGCAGAAGAAGGAGAAGGAGAAGCAGAAAGAAAAGCAGATAGAGAAGCAGAACGAGAAGCAGGAGAAGCAGAGGCAGGAGAAGCAGAAGAAACAGAAGAAGGAGAAGAAGCAGAAGCAGAAGGAGAAGCAGAAACAGAAGGAGAAGCAGAAAGAGAAGGAGGGGAAGAAGAAGAAGCAGAAGCAGGAGAAGCAGAAGCATAAGAATCCGAAGAAGCAGAAGCAGAACCTGAAGTAGAAGCAGAAGCAGAAGAAGCAGAATCTGGAGAAGCAGAAGGAGAAGCAGAAGCAGAAGGAGAAGCAGAAGAAACAGAAGCAGTAGCAGAAGAAGCTGAAGATGTAGAAGCAGAAAAAGAAGCACAAGTAATAGCAGAAGAACGAGAAGGAGAAGGAGAAACAGAAGGAGAAGCAGAAGGAGAAGCAGAAAGAGAATCAGGAAAAGCAGAAGTAGCAGAAGCAGACGGAGAAGCAGAAGAAGGAGAAGGAGAAGCAGAAGAAGAAGCAGAAGGAAAAGCACAAGCAGAAGGAGATGCAGAAGGAGAAGCAGGAGAAGGAGAAGAAGCAGAAGCAGAAGGAGAAGAACTAAAGAGAAGAAGCAGAAGCAGAAGAAGCAGAAGCAGATGTAGAAAGAGAAGCCGACGAAGAGAAGCAGAACGAGAAGCAGGCGAAGCAGAAGAAGCAGAAGATGCAGAAGCAGAAGAAGAAGAAACAGAAGAAGGAGAAGGAGCAGAAGCCGAAGGAGAAGCAGAAGCAGAAGGAGAAGCAGAAAGAGAAGCAGGAAAAGCAGAAAAAGCAGAAGCAGGAGAAGCAGAAGCAGAAGAAACAGGAGAAGGACAAGAAGCAGAAGCAGAAGCAGAAGGAGAAGCAGAAACAGAAGGAGAAGCAGAAAGAGAAGGAGGGGAAGCAGAAGAAGCAGAAGCAGGAGAAGCAGAAGTATAAGAATCCGAAGAATCAGAAGCAGAACCTGAAGCAGAAGGAGAAGCAGAAGAAGCAGAATCTGGAGAAGCAGAATGACAAGCTGAAGGAGAAGCAGAAGCAGAAAGAGAATCAAAAGCAGAAGGAGAAGCAGAAGAAACAGAAGAAACAGAAGCAGTAGCAGTTGCAGCAGAAGCAGAAGGAGAAGCAGAAGAAAAAGCAGGAGAACGAGAAGGAGAAGGAGAAACAGAAGCAGAATCAGAAGGAGAATCAGAAGGAGAAGCAGAAGAAGCAGAAGGAGAAGCAGAAGCAGAAGAAGCAGTAGAAGGAGGAGCATAAGCAGAAGAAGATGCAGAAGGAGAAACAGGAGGAGCAGAAGAAGCAGAAGCAAAAGGAGAAAGAGAAGGAGAAGCAGAAGTAGAATCAGGAGAAACAGAAGAAGAAGAAGAAGAAGCAAAACAAACAGAAGAAGGAGAAGAGCAGAAGCAGAAGCAGAAAGAAAAGCAGAAGCAAAAGGAGAAGCAGAAAGAGAAGCAGGAGAAGCAGAAGAAGCAGGAGAAGCAGAAGCAGAAGAAACAGGAAAAGCCGAAGAAGCAGAAGCAGAATCTGAAGCAGAAGGAGAAACAGAAGAAGCACAATCTGAAGCAGAATCAGCAGAAACAGAAATAGTAGAATAAGCAGAAGCAAAAGCAGCAGGAGAAGCAGAAGAAGAAGACGGAGAATTTGAAAGAGAAGGATTAGGAGTAGGAGAAGCAAAAGGATAATCAGAAGCAGAAAGAAGGAGAAGAAGCATGAGAATTAGGAGAAGCAGGAGAAGCAGAAGCAGGAGAAGCAGAAGAAACAGAAGACGGAGAAGCAGAATGAGAAGCAGAAGGAGAAATTGAAGCAGAAGCAGAAGGAGAAGCAGAAGCAGAAGGAGAAGCAGAAGAAGGAGAAGGAGAAGCCGAAAGAGAAGCAGAAAGAGAAGCAGAACGAGAAGCAGGAGAAGCAGAAGCAGGAGAAGCAGAAGCAGAAGAAACAGAAGAAGGAGAAGAAGCAGAAGAAGGAGAAGCACAAACAGAAGGAAAAGCAGAAAGAGAAGCAGGAGAAGCAGAAGAAGCAGCAGCAGGAGAAGCAGAAGCAGAAGAAGCCGAAGAAGCCGGAGCAGAACCTGAAGCAGAAGAAGAAGCAGGAGAAGCAGAAGAAGCAGAATCTGGAGAAGAAGAAGGAGAAGCAGAAGGAGAAGCAGAAGCAGAAAGAGAAGCAAAAGCAGAAGGAGAATCAGAAGGAAAAGCAGAAGAACGAGAAGGAGAAGGAGAAACAGAAGGAGAAGCAGAAAGAGAAGCAGAAGAAGGACCAGGAGACGGAAAAGAAGCAGGAAAAGCAGAAAGAGCAGCAGAAGGAGAAGCAGGTGATGCAGAAACAGGAGAAGCAGAAGTAGAAGAATCAGTAAAAGGACAAGAAGCAGAAGCAGCAGGAGAAGCAGAAACAGAAGGAGAAGCAGAAAGAGAAGGAGTGGAAGCAGAAGAAGCAGAAGCAGAATAAGCAGAAGCATAAGAATTCGAAGAAGAAGAAGCAGAACCTCAAGCAGAAGGAGAAGCAGGAGAAGCAGAAGAAGCAGAATCTGGAGAAGCAGAACGAGAAGCTGAAGGAGAAGCAGAAGCAGAAAGAGAATCAAAAGCAGAAGGAGAAGCAGAAGAAACAGAAGAAGTAGAAGCAGTAGCAGTTGTAGCAGAAACAGAAGGAGAAGCCAAAGGAAAAGCAGAAGAACAAGAAGGAGAAGGAGAAACAGAAGGAGAAGCAGAATGAGAAGCAGGTAT
>NW_012293108.1:0-6946 GCF_000151885.1 Dipodomys ordii | reverse complement strand
CAGGGACAGAGCGGGACCCAGTCTGGGACACAGCGGGGGACCCAGCGAGGACACGGCGGGACACAGCGGGGGACACAACGAGGACACAGCGGGGACTCAGCGGGGTCACAGTGGGATACAGCGGGACACAGACTGACACAGCGGGACACAGCAGAGGACACAGCGGGACACAGCGGAGGACAGAGCGACGACACAGCAGGACACAGCGGGGACACAGGGGAACTCAGCAGGGTTACAGCGGGACACAACGGGACACAGCAGGACACAGCGTGACACAGCGGGGACACAGCAGGGGCACAGCGGAGGACACAGCGAGAAACAACGGGACAGAGCGGGACACACAGCAGGACAGAGCGGGGGACACAGCGGGGGACAGAGGGTGACACCACGAATAACAGAGCAAAGACACAGCGGGACCCAGCGGGACACAGCCTCGATACAGCGGGATTCACAGCGTTACACAGCGGGTTACACAGCTGGGGACACAAAGGGACACAGTGGTGGACACAGCGGGACACAGCGGGACAGAGTGGGACACAGACGGGATAAAGCGTGAGACACAGCGGGGGACAGAGCGGGAGACAGCGGGGGACACAGCGAGGACACAGCGGGACACAGCGGGGACACAGTGGGGACTCAGCTGAGGACACAGCGGGGGACAAAGCGGGACACCACGGAACACAGCGGGACACAGCGCGAAACAGCGGTGACCCTTCGGGGACACAGCGGGACACAGTGGGGGACACAGCGGGACACAGCGGGTGACACAGCAGAACACAGTGGGGGACACAGCGAGGACACAGTGGGAAACAGCAAGACACAGCATCGAAACAGCGGGGACACAGCGGTACACAGCGGGGTACACAGCTGGGGACACAACGGGACACAGCGGGGGACACAGCGAGGCCACAGTGGGACACAGCAGGACACAGCGGGGACACTGCGGGAACATAGCGGGACATAGCGGGGTACACTGCGGGACAAAGCGGGACACAGCTTGGGACACAGCGGGGATACAGCGGGACACAGCGGGGGACACAGGTAGGACACAGCAGGACACAGCGGGACACAATGGGGACACAAAGGGGACTCAGCGGGGGAAACAGCGGGGGAAAAAGCGGGACACCATGGGACACAGTGTGACACAGCAGGACACAGAGGGAACACTGCGACGACACAGCGGGACAAAGCGGGGGACACAGCGGGACACAGCGGGACACAGCGGGGGACACAGCGGGGGACAGTGGAGACAAAGTGAGGACACAGCGAGGACACAGCGGTTACACAGCTGGACACAACGAAGTACACAGCGGGACACAGCGGGCACACAGCGGGGACACAGCGGGACACAGCGGGGAACACAGGAAGGACACAGCAGGACACAGCGTCGATTCATCGGGGACACAGCGCGACACAGCGGGGTACACACCTGTGGACACAACGGGACACAGTGGGGGACACAGCGAGGACACAACAGGACACAGCGGGGACACTGCAAGTTCACAGCTGGACAAAGCGGGGGACACAGCGGGACACAGCGGGACACAGTGGGGACACTGCGGGGACACAGCGGGACAAAGCGGGGGACACAGCGGGACACTGCGGGGGACACAGCGGTGGACACAGCGGGGGGCAGCGGAGACAGAGAGGGGACACAGCGAGACGCAGCGTTGACACAGCCTGACACAAAGGAGTACACAACGAGGACACAGAAGGGACAGAGCGGGACACAATGGGACACAGCGGGACACATCGGGGGACACAGCGGGACACACCTGGACACAACGGAGTACACAGCGGGACACAGCGGGCACAAAGCGGGGGACACAGCGGGACACAGCGGGACACAGCGGGGGACACAGTGGGGGACACAGCGGGACAAAGCGGGGAACACAGCGAGGACACAGCGGGACAAAGAGAGACAAAGCGGGGGACACATGGTGGACACAGCGGGACTCAGTGGGCTACACAGCAGTACACAGCGGGACACAGCGGGACACAGCGGGGGACACAGAGGGGTACAGAGTGGTACACAGCGAGGACACAGCGGGACACAGCGGGACACAGCGTTGATACAGCGGGGACACAGCGGGACACAATGGGGTACACAGCTGGGGACACAACGGCACACAGGGGGGGACAAAGCGAGGAAACAGCGAAACACAAGGGGGGACACAGCAAGGACACAGTGGGACACAGCGGGGGACACAGCGAGGAAACAGCGGGACACAGCGGGACACAGCTAGGGACAAAGTGGGGGACAGCGGGGGACACAGCAAAAACACAGCAGGACACCATGGGACACAGTGTGACACAGCGGGACACAGCGGGGGACCCATCGAGGAAACAGCGGGATATATTGGGGGACACAGAGAGGACACAGCGGGGGACACTGTGGGGGATACAGCGGGACACAGCGGGGAACACTGCGAGGACACAGCGGGACCCAGCGGGACACAGCGTCGATACAGCGGGGACACAGCGTTACACAGCATGGTACACAGCTGTGGACACAACGGGACACAGTGGGGGAACAGCGGGACACAGCGGGACAGAGCGGGGAGAAAGCGTGAGACACAGCGGGGGACAGAGCGGGAGACAGAGGGGGACACAGCGAGGACACAACGGGACACAGCGGTGACAAAGCGGGTGACACAGAGGGACACAGCGGGAGACACAGAGGGGGAGACAGCAGGACACAGCGCGAGACAGCGAGGGACACAGTTGGGACACAGTGGGACACAGCGGGGGACACAGCGAGGACACATTGGGACACAGCGGGGACACAGCAGGACTCAACAGGCAACACAGCGGGACTCAGCAGGCGACACAGCAGTACACAGCGGAACAATGCTGGACACAGCAGGGGACACAGAGGGGTACACAGCGGGACACAGCGGGGAACACAGCGAGGACACAGCGGGACACAGCGGGACACAGCGTCGATACAGCGGGTACACAGCATTACACAGTGTGTTACACAGCTGTGGACACCACGGGACACAGTGGGGACACAGCGGGACACAGCGGGACACAGTGGGACAAAGCAAGGACAAATCGTGAGACACAGCGAGGGACAGAGCGGGAGACAGCGGAACACAGTGGGACACAGCGGGGAACACAGCGGGACCCAGCGGGTGACCCAGCTAGGACAAAGTGGGACACAGCTGGGGACACAGCGAGGACACAGCGGGGGACACAGCGGGGGACAGAGTGGGAGACAGCGGGGGACACAGCGGGGACACAGCGGGGACTCAGCGGAGTCACAGCGGGATACACAGTTGTGGACACAACGGGACACAGTGTGGGCACAGCGGGACACAGCGGGACAGAGTGGGACACAGAAGGGATAAAGTGTGAGACACTGCGGGGGACAGAGCGGGAGACAGCGGGGGACACAGCAAGGACACAGCGGGACACAGCGGGACACAGCGGGGGACACAGCTAGGACACAGCGGGACACAGCGGGACACAGTGGGGACACAAAGGGGACTCAGCGGGGGAAACAGCGGGGGAAAAAGCAGGACACCATGGGACACAGTGTGACACAGCAGGACACAGAGGGAACACTGCGTCGACACAGCGGGACAAAGCGGGGGACACAGAGGGACACAGCGGGACACAGCGGGGGACACAGCGGGGGACACAGCGGGGGACAGTGGAGACAAAGAGAGGACACAGCGGGCCACAGCGGTGACACAGCTGGACACAACGGAGTACACAGCGGGACACAGCGGGGACACTGCGGGGACACAGCGGGACAAAGCAGGGGACACAGCGGGACACAACGGGACATAGCGGGGGACACAGCAGGGGACAGCGGGGAACAGAGAGGGGACACAGCGTGACACAGGGGTGACACAGCTGGACACAGCAGGGTACACAGCGGGACACAGCGGGCACACAGCGGGGACACAGCGGGGCACAGTGGGACACAGTGGGGACAGAGCGGTGGACACATCAGTGGACACATCGGGGGACACAGAGGGGATACAGTGGGACACAGCGGGGACACAGCGAGGACACATTGGGACACAGCGGGGACACAGCGGGACTCAGCGGGGGACACAGCAGTGCACAGCGGGACACAGCGGGACACAGCGGGGGACACAGTGGGACAGAGCAGGGAACACAGCAGGGGACACAGAGGGACCCAGCGGGACACAGCGGGGGACACAGCGAGGACAAATTGGGACACAGAGGGGACACAGCTGGACTCAGTGGGGGACACAGCAGGACACAGCATTACACAGCGGGACACAGCGGGACACAGCGGGGGACACAGTGGGACAGAGCAGGGTACACAGCAGGGGACACAGAGGGACCCAGCGGGACACAGCGGGGGACACAGGGGGGACATTGCGGGACACTGCGGGAGACACAGCGAGGACACAGCGTGACACAGCAGAACACAGCAGGACACAGTTGGGACACAGAGGGGGACACAGCGGGACACAGAGGGGGACAAGCGGGACACAGTGGGGGACAAGGGGGAACAATGCGGGACACAGCGGGGGACACAGCGATGACAAAGCGGGACACAGCGGGGACACAGCGGGACTCAACACGGTCACAGCGGGACACAGCGGGACACCTCGGGGACACAGCAGGGGACACAGCGGGACACAGCGGGGGACACAGCGGGACACAGTGGGCGACACAGGGGGAACAAAGCGGGACACAGCAGGGGACACAGCGAGGACTCAGCGGGACACATCTGGGACACAGCGGGAATCAGCAGGAGACACAGCGGGACACAGTGGGACAGAGCGGGGACACAGCAGGGACACAGCGGAGGACACAGTGGGACACAGCGGGGGACAGAGCAGGTGACAGCGGGGGACAGAGATAGGACAGAGCGGGACACAGCGGTGACACCGCTGGACACAGTGGGGTACACAGCAGGACACAGCGGGCACACAGCGGGGACACAGCAGGACACATCGGGACACAGTGGGGACAGAGCGGGACACAGAGGGACACAGCGGGGTACACAGCGGGACACAGCGGGCCACAGGGGGTCACAGCGGGGACAAAGCGGGGACTCAGCAGGGGACACAGCTGGTGACAAACGGGACACCACGGAATACAGGGGAATACAGCGGGACACAGCGTGGGGACACAGCAGGACACAGCGGGACACAGAGGTGGACACAGCGGAACACAGCAAGGGACAGAGCGGGGGACACAGCGGGACACAACGGGGACAAAGCAGCACTCAGCGGGGGACACAGGAGGGAACAAAGTGGAACTACCACGGGACACAATGTGACACAACAGGACACAGCGGGGACACTGTGGCGAAACAGCGGGACAGAGCAGGGGACATAGTGGGACACAGCGGGACACAGCGGGGGACAGAGCTGGTGACAGCGGGTGACAGAGAAAGGACAGAGCGGGACACAGCGGTGACACCGCTGGACACAGTGGGGTACACAGCAAGACACAGCAGGCACACAGCGGAGACACAGCGGGACACATCGGGACACAGTGGGGACAGAGCGGGACACAGAGGGACACAGCGGGGTACACAGCAGGACACAGAGGGACACAGCGGGGTACACAGCGGGACACACGGGGGACACAGTGAGGACACAGCGGGACACAGCGGGGACAAAGCGGGGTACACAGCGGGACACAGCGGGACACAGTGGGGGACATAGTGGGACACAGCGGGGGACACAGCGACGACAAAGCGGGACACAGCAGGGAAACAGCAGGACTCAGCAGGGTCACAGTGGGACACAGCGGGACACAGCGGGACACAGCAGGGACACAGCAGGGGACACAGCGGGACACAGCGTGGGACACAGCGGGTCACAGCGGGTAATAGAGAGGGACACAGTGGGGAACACAGAGGGACACAGAGGGACACAGCGGGTACAGCGGGGACACAGAAGGGGACAGCGGGGACCAACCAGGGGACAACGTGGACACAGCGGGACACAGCGGGGGACACAGCGGGACACAGCGGGGGACACAGGGGGACAAAGCGGGACACAGCGGGGGACACAGGGGGACAAAGCGGGACACAGCGGGGGACACAGTGGAATACAGCGGGACACAGTGGGGACACAGCCGGGACACAGCGGGTGACACAGTGGGACAGAGCAGGGGATACAGCAGGGGCCACAGAGGGACACAGCGGGACACAGTGGGGGACACAGCGAGGACACAGCGGGACACAGCAGGGGACACAGCGAGGACACATTGGGACACAGTGGGTACACAGCGGGACTCAGCGGGGGACACAGCAGGACACAGCGAGACACAGCGGGACACAGCGGGGCACAACAGGGACACAGCATGTGACACAGCAGGGGACACAGCGGGACACAGCGGGGGACACAGCAGGACACAGCAGGGGACACAGGGAGGACACAGCGGGACACAGCGAGGGACACAGCGGGGGACACAGTGGGACACAGCGTGGTACACAGAGAGGACACAGCGGGACCCAGCGGGACACAGCATCGATACAGCGGGGACACAGCAGGACACAGCGGGGTACACAGCTGGGGACACAACGGGACACAGTGGGGGACATAGCGGGACACATCGGGACACAGCGGGACACAGCGGAGCACAATGGGGACAAAGTGGGAGACACAGCAGGGAACAGAGCAGGACACAGCAGGGGACACAGCGAGGACACAGTGGGACACAGCGGTGACACAGCGGGACTCAGCAGGATCACAGCGGGACACAGCGGGACACAGCGGGAAACAGCGGAGACACAGCAGGGGACAGAGCGGGACACAGCGGGGGACACAGGAGGAACAAAGCGGGACACAGCGGGGGACACAGCGGAATACAGCGGGACACAGCGGGGACACAGTAGGGACACAGCAGGGACACAGTGGGACAGAGCAGGGGATACAGCAGGGGCCACAGAGGGACACAGCGGGACACAGCGGGACACAGCGAGGACTCATTGGGACACAGC
>NW_012293107.1:0-6947 GCF_000151885.1 Dipodomys ordii | reverse complement strand
TTCTCGCTGTGTCCCGCTGTGTCCCGCTGTGTCCTCCGCTGTGTCCCGCTGTGTCTACTGCTGTGTCCCCACTGTGTCCCGCTGTGTCCTCGCTGTGTTCCCAGCTGTGTCCCGATGTGTACTCCTCTGTTTCCCCTGCTGTGTCCCGCTGTGTCCCGCTGTGTACTGCTGTGTCCCCCGCTGAGTCCCGCAGGGTCCCTGCTGTGTACCAATGTGTCCTCGCTGTGTCCCCCACTGTGTCCCGCTGTGTCCCCCCTGTGTCCCCAGCTGTGTCCTGCTGTGTCCCGCTGTGTCCCCGGCTTTGTAACCGCTGTGTCCTGCTGTGTCCTCGCTGTGTCCCCTGCTGTCTCCCGTTCTGTCCCCCGCTGTGTCTCACGCTTTGTCCCCGCTGTGTCCCACTGTGTCCCGCTGTGTCCCGCTGTGCCCCCACTGTGTCCCGTTGTGTCCACAACTTTGTACCACGCTGTGTAATGCTGTGTCCCCGCTGTATTCACGCTGTGTCCCTCTGAGTGCTGCTGTGTCCTCGCAGTATTCCCCACTGTGTCCAGCTGTTTCCCCCACTGTGTCCCCCACTGTGTCCTCACTGTGTTCCCCGCTGTGCCCCGCTGTGTCCTGCTGTGTCCTCGCTATGTCCCGCTCTGTGTCCCGCTGTGTCCCCCGCCGTGTCCCGCGGTGTCCCGCTGTGTCCCGCTGCGTCCCCGCTGTGTCCCGCTGTGTCCCGCTTTGTCCCCCACTGTGTCCCGCAGTGACCCCGCTGTGTCCCGCTGTTTCCCACTATGTCCCGTGGTGTCCCGCTTTTTCCCCCGCTGTGTCCCTGGCTGAGTCTCGCTGTGTCCCCCTGTGTCCTCTCTGTGTCCCCCGCTGTGTCCTGCTCTGTTCCCCACTGTGTCTCCCGTTTTGTCCCTGCTGTGTCCCGCTGTGTCCCGCTGTGTCCCCCACTGTGTCCCGTTGTGTCAACAGCTGTGTACCCCGCTGTGTCCCGCTGTGTACCCGCTGTATCGACGCTGTGTCCCGCTGTGTCCCGCTGGGTCCTGCTGTGTCTCTCTCTGTGTTCCCCACTGTGTCCCGCTGTGTCCCTTGCTGTGTCCCCCGCTGTGTCCCGCTGTGCCCCCTGCTGTGTCCTTGCTGTGTCCCCGCTGTGTCCCGCTGGGTCCCACAGGGCCCCCCGCTGAGTCCGGTTGTTTCACCGCTGTGTCCCACTGTGTCCCCACTCTATCGACGCTGTGTCCCGCTGGGTCCCGCTGTGTCCTCTCTTTGTTCCCCGCTGTGTCCCGCTGTGTCCCCCGCTGTGTTTCTCGCTGTGTCCCGCTGTGTCCCCGGCTGTGTCCGGCTGTGTCCCGCTGTGTCCCCCGCTGTGTCCTTGCTGTGTCCCGCAGTGTCCCCAGCTGTGTCCCGCTGTGTCACCGCTGCGTCCCGCTTTATCCTCGCTGTGTCCCCTGCTGTGTCCCGCTTTGTGCCTGCTGTGTACCCCGCTGTGTCCCTCTGTGTCCCCCGCTGTGTCCCCTGCTGTGTCCCCACTGTGTCACGCTGTGTTTCGCTGTGTCCGGCTGTGTCCTCGCTCTGTCTTCCTCAGTGTCCAGCTGTGTCTTCCCTGTGTCCCCCGCTGTGTCCTGCTGAGTCACCTGCTGTGTCCCGCTGTGTCCCGCTGTGTCACGCTCTGTCCCATCTGTGTCCCTCTGTGTCCAGCTCTGTCCCTGTTGTGTGTCCGCTGTGCCCCGCTGTGTACCCTTCTGTGTCCAGCTGTGTCCCCTCTGTGTCCCGCTGTGTCCCTTCTCTTTCCCCCGCTGTCCACCGCTGTGTCCCCTGGCTGTGTCCCACAGTGTCCCCGCTGTGTCCTGCTGTGTCCTACTGTGTCCCGTGGTGTCCCGCTTTTTCCCCTCTATGTCCCCTGCTGAGTCCCCTCTGTGTCCCCGCTGTGTCCAGCTGTGTCCTCGCTGTGTCCTCCGCTGTGTCCCGCTGTGTCCCACGCTGTGTCCTACTGTGTCCCACTGTGTCCCTGCTGTGTCCCCCGCTGTGTCCCGCTGTGTCCCGCTGTGTCCCCCGCTGTGTCCTGCTGGGTCCCGCTGTGTCCCTGCTGTGTCCCTGCTGTGTCCAGCTGTGTCCCCCCTGTGTCCCGTTGTGTCCCGCTGTGTCCCCCGCTGTGTCCCGCTGTGTCCCCGCAGGTTCACCGCTGTTTCACGCTGTGTCCTGCTGTGTTCCGTGGTGTCCCACTTTGTCCCCCGCTGTGTCCCGCTGTGTCCACTGCTGGGTCCCCGCTGGGTCCCGCTGTGTCTTGCTGTTTCCCGCTGTGTCCTCGCTTTGTCCCATGCTGTGTTCCGTTGTGTCCTCCCTGTGTCCCCCGCTGTGTCCTGCTGTGTCCACCGCTGTGCCCCGCAGTGTCCCGCTGTGTCCCGCTGTGTCCTCGCTGTGTCCCACTGTGTCCCCGCTGTTTCCCCGCTGGGTCCTGCTGTGTCCCACTGTGTCCTGTGGTGTCCCGATTTGTCTCCCGCTATGTCCCCTGCTGAGTCCCCTCTGTGTCCCCGCTGTGTCCCGCTGTATCCCCCGCTGTGTCCCGCTGTGTCCCCCGCTGTGTCCTGCTGTGTCCCGCTGTGTCCTGCTGGGTCCCGCAGTGTCCCCGCAGTGTCCCCGCCGTGTCCCGCTGTGTCCCCCGCTGTGTCCCCGCAGGTTCACCGCTGTTTCACGCTGTGTCCCGCTGTGTTCCGTGGTGTCCCGCTTTGTCCCCCGCTGTGGCCCCCCTGAGCCACCTCTGTGTCCCCGCTGTGTCCCGCTGTGTCCTCGCTGTGTCCGCCTCTGTCTCCCGCTCTGCCCACCGCTGTGTCTCACGCTTTGTCCCCGCTGGGTCCCGCTGTGTCCCGCTCTGTCCCCCACTGTGTCCCCGCTGAGTCCTCTATGTGTCGCCACAGTGTCCCGCTGTGTCCTCGCTGTGTCCCCTGCTATCTCCCGCTTTGTCCCACGCTGTGTCCCGCTGTGTCCCGCAGTGTCCTCGCTGTGTCCCCGGCTGTGTCCTGCTGTGTTCCCGCTGTGTCCCAAGCTGTGTCCCGCTGTGTCCTGCTGTGTGCCCCTCTGTGTCCTGCTGGGTGCCGCTGTGTCCCCGCTGTGTCCCCGCTGTGTCCTCGCTGTGTCCTGCTGTGTCTACTGCTGTGTCCCCACTGTGTCCCGCTGTGTCTCGCTGTGTCCCGCTGTGTCCTTGCTGTTTCCCACGCTGTGTTCTGCTGTGTCCTCGCTGTGTCCCCCCCTGTGTCCCGTTGTGTACCCAGCTGTGTACCCCGCTGTGTCCCGCTGTGTCCCCGCTGTATCGACGCTGTGTCCCGCTTGGTCCCGCTGTGTCCTCGCTGTGTACTGCTGTGTCCCCCACTGAGTCCCGCTGTGTCCCCGCTGTGTCCCAATGTGTCCTTGCTGTGTCCCGCGCTGGGTCCCGCTGGGTCCCCCCTGTGTCCCCCGCTATGTCCCGCTGTGTCCCGCTGTGTTTCCTGCTGTGTCCTCTGCTCTGTCCCACTGTGTCCCCCTCTGTGTCCTGCTGTGTCCTGCTGTGTCCCCCCTGTGTCCCCCGCTGTGTCCTGCTGTGTCGTCGCTGTGTCCCCAGCTGTGTCCCGCTGTGTCCACACTGTGTTCCCCGTGTGTCCCGCTGTGTACCCCGCTGTGTCCCGCTGTGTCACGCTGTGTCCCGCTCTTTCTCCACTGTGTCCCGGTGTGTCCCGCTGTGTCCCTGCTGTGTGCCCGGTGTGTCCCGCTGTGTACCCTGCTTTGTCTAGCTGTGTCACTGATGTGTCCCGCTGTGTACTGCTGTGTCCCCCGCTGAGTCCCGCTGTGTCCCCGCTGTGTCCCTCTGTGTACTGCAGTGTCCCCCGCTGAGTCCCGCTGTATCCCTGCTGTGTCCCAATGTGTCTTCGCTGTGTCCCCCGCTGTGTCCCCCTCTGTCCCCCGCTGTGTCCGGCTGTGTCCACTGCTGTGTCCACAATGTGTCCCGCTGTTTCCCCCGCTGTGTCCCGCTGTGTCGTCACTGTGTCCCGCTGTGTCCTTGCTGTGTCCACCGTGTGTCCCGCAGTGTACCCCGCTGTGTCCCCTGTTTGTCCCGCTGTGTACCCCGCTGTTTCCCGCTGTGTCACGCTTTGTCCCGCTCTTTCCCCACTGTGTCCCGTTGTATCCCGGCTGTGTGCCCGCTGTGTTCCACTGTGTAATCTGCTGTGTCTCGCTTTGTACCCGTTGTGTCTCGCTGTGTCCCCAGCTCTGTCCCCCACTGTGTCCCGCCTTGTCCCCCTCTGTGTCCCGCTGTGTCCCCCGCCGTGTCCCGCTGTGTCCCGCTGTGTCCCACTGCGTCCCCGCTGTGTCCCGCTGTGTCCCACTTTGTCCCCTGCTGTGTCCCCGTCTGTCTCGCTGTGTCCCCCTGTGTCCTCTCTGTGTCCCCCGCTGTGTCCTGCTCTGTTCCCCACTGTGTCTCCCGTTTTGTCCCTGCTGTGCCCCACTGTGTCCCGCTGTGTCCCGCTGTGTCCCGCTGTGTCCCCCACTGTGTCCCGTTGTGTCAACAGCTGTGTACCCCGCTGTATCCCGCTGTGTCCCCGCTGTATCGTCGCTGTGTCCCTCTGGGTCCTGCTGTGTCTCTCTCTGTGTTCCCCACTGTGTCCCGCTGTGTCTCCCGCTGTGTCCCGCTGTGTCCTGCTGTGTCCCCCGCTGTGTCCTTGCTGTGTCCCCGCTGGGTCCCGCTGGGTCCCACAGTGTCCCCCGCTGAGTCCGGTTGTGTCACCGCTGTGTCCCGCTGTGTCCCCACTCTATCGACGCTGTGTCCCGCTGGGTCCCGCTGGGTCCTCTCTTTGTTCCCCGCTGTGTCCCGCTGTGTCCCCCGCTGTGTCTCTCGCTGTGTCCCGCTGTGTCCCCGCAGGTTCACCGCTGTTTCACGCTGTGTCCTGCTGTGTTCCGTGGTGTCCCGCTTTGTCCCCAGCTGTGTCCCGCTGTGTCCACTGCTGGGTCCCCGCTTGGTCCCGCTGTGTCTCGCTGTTTCCCGCTGTGTCCTCGCTTTTTCCCATGCTGTGTTCCGCTGTGTCCTCCCTGTGTCCCCCGCTGTGTCCCGCTGTGTCCCTGCTGTGTCCCCCGCTGTGACCCGCTGTGTCCCGCTGTGTCCCCCGCTGTGTCCTGCTGGGTCCCGCTGTGTACCTGCTGTGTCCCTGCTGTGTCCAGCTGTGTCCCCCGCTGTGTCCCGTTGTGTCCCGCTGTGTCCCCCGCTGTGTCCCGCTGTGTCCCCGCAGGTTCACCCCTGTTTCACGCTGTGTCCTGCTGTGTTCCGTGGTGTCCCGTTTTGTCCCCCGCTGTGTCCCGCTGTGTCCACTGCTGGGTCCCCGCTGGGTCCCGCTGTGTCTCGCTGTTTCCCGCTGTGTCCTCGCTTTGTCCCATGCTGTGTTCCGCTGTGTCCTCCCTGTGTCCCCCGCTGTGTCCCGCTGTGTCCCCCGCTGTGCCCCGTAGTGTCCTGCTGTGTCCCGCTGTGTCCTCGCTGTGTCCCACTGTGTCCCCGCTGTTTCCCCGCTGGGTCCTGCTGTGTCCCGCTGGGTCCCGCTGGGTCCCCCGCTTTGTCCCGCTGTGTCCCCGCAGTGTCCCCGCTGTGTCCCGCTGTGTCCCACTGTGTCCTGTGGTGTCCCGATTTGTCCCCAACTATGTCCCCTGCTGAGTCCCCTCTGTGTCCCCTCTGTGTCCCGCTGTGTCCTCCGCTGTGTCCCGCTGTGTCCCCCGCTGTGTCCTGCTGAGTCCCGCTGTGTCCTGCTGGGTCCCGCAGTGTCTGCCGCTGTGTCCCCGCTGTGTCCCCGCTGTGTCCCGCTGTGTCCCCCGCTGTGTCACGCTGTGTCCCCGCAGGTTCACCGCTGTTTCACGCTGTGTCCCGCTGTGTTCCGTGGTGTCCCGCTTTGTCCCCCGCTGTGGCCTCCCTGAGCCACCTCTGAGTCCCCGCTGTGTCCCGCTGTGTCCTCCCTCTGTCCGCCTCTGTCTCCCGCTCTGTCCACCGCTGTGTCTCATTATTTGTCCCCGCTGGGTCCCACTGTGTCCCGCTCTGTCCCCCACTGTGTCCCCCGCTGAGTCCTCTATGTGTCGCCACTGTGTCCCGCTGTGTCCTCGCTGTGTCCCCTGCTATCTCCCGCTTTGTCCCACGCTGTGTCCCGCTGTGTCCCGCTGTGTCCCGCTGTGTCCTCGCTGTGTCCCCGGCTGTGTCCTGCTGTGTTCCCGCTGTGTCCCAAGCTGTGTCCCGCTGTGTCCCGCTGTGTGTCCCGCTGTGTCCTGCTGGGTGAGGCTGTGTCCCCGCTGTGTCCTCGCTGTGTCCCGCTGTGTCTACTGCTGTGTCCCCACTGTGTCCCGCTGTGTCTCGCTGTGTCCCGCTGTGTTCTCGCTGTTTCCCACGCTGTGTTCTGCTGTGTCCTCGCTGTGTCCCCCGCTGTGTCCCGTTGTGTACCCAGCTGTGTACCCCGCTGTGTCCCGCTGTGTCCCCGCTGTATCGACTCTGTGTCCCGCTTGGTCCCGCTGTGTCCTCGCTGTGTTCCCCGCTGTGTCCCGCTGTTTACCCCTCTGTGTCCCCCGCTGTGTCCCGCTGTGTCCCGCTGTGTACTGCTGTGTCCCCCACTGAGTCCCGCTGTGTCCCCGCTGTGTCCCAATGTGTCCCCTGCTGTGTCCCCCACTGTGTCCCGCTGTGTCCCCTGCTGTGTCTGGCTGTGTCCCCCGCTGTGTCCCGCTGTGTCCACTGCTGTGACCCCGTTGTGCCTTGCTGTGTCCCGCTGTGTCCCCCACTGTGTCCCGCTGTGTCCTCGCTGTGTCCCATTGTGTCCCCGCTGTTTCCCCGCTGGGTCCTGCTGGGTCCCGCTGTGTCCCGCTGGGTCCCCCGCTTTGTCCCGCTGTGTCCCCGCAGTGTCCCGCTGTGTCCTGATGTGTCCCCCAAAATATGTCTCCTGCTGAGTCCCCTCTGTGTCCCCTGCTGT
>NW_012293106.1:0-2536 GCF_000151885.1 Dipodomys ordii | reverse complement strand
ATGCAGGGTGATATATAAGGATCTAGCTTTAGTTTTCTACAAGTAGTTAACCAATTTTGCCAGCACCATTTACTGAAGAGGCCGTCTTTCTTCCATTCTATTTTTTTAGCTCCCTTACCGAAGCTTAGATGGCTATAGGTCTGTAGGTTCATTTCTGGGTTTTCAATTCTATTCCATTGGTCTTGAGGTCTGTTCTTGTGCCAGTACTAAGCTGTTATGATTACTATGGCTTTATAGTAGAGTTTGAAATTTGGTATTGATATTCCTCCAGCACTGTTCTTTCTGTTGAGGATCGTTTTTGCCATTCGGGGTCTTTTATTGTTCCATATGAATTTTTGGATTGCCTCTTCTATTTCCTTGAAGAATGAGGTTGGAATTTTGATAGGTATCGCATTGAATTTGTATATAGCCTTGGGAAGCATTGCCATTTTCACGATGTTGATCTTTCCAATCCAGGAGAATGGGAGTTTTTTGCCACTTTCTAAGTTCTGTTTTGATTTTCTGTTTCAAATTTTTAAAGTTTTCATCATAGAGGTCCTTCACTTCTTTGGTTAAGTTAATTCTTAGGTATTTTATTTTTTGTGGGGCTATTACGAATGGAGTTCTTTTCCTAATTTCAGCCACACTTTTCTCATTGTTGGTATATAGAAAAGCCATTGATTTTTGAGGGTTAATTTTAAACCCTGCTACTTTGCCAAAATTTTGAATCAGCTTGAGTAACTTGGGAGTGGGTCTATGGGGTTCTTTAATACAGATCATGTCATCTGCAAAGGGGGAGAGTTTTACTTCTTCTTTCCCTATTTGGATCCCCTTTATGTTTGCATCTTGTCTTATTGCTGTAGCTAGGCATTCTAATACTAACGTGAAGAGAAGTGGAGAGAGTGGACATCCTTGTCTTGTTCCTGAGTTAAGAGGAAATGGCTTTAGTTTTTCACCATTAAGTATAATGCTGGCTGTAGGTTTGTCATCTACAGCCTTTATTTTATTGAGGAATGTTCCATGGATTCCTAATTTTTCCAAAACCTTCATCATAAAGGGGTGTTGGATCTTGTCAAATGTTTTTTCTGCATCTATTGAGATAACCATGTGGCTCTTATCCTTGCTCCTGTTGATGTGATGAATTATATTAATTTATTTGCTTATATTGAACCAGCTTTGCATCCCTGAAATGAATCCTGTTTGATCGTGGTGTATGATTTTTTGGATGAATTGTTGAAGTCAATTGGCCAAAATTTTGTTGAAAAGTTTTGCATCAATGTTCATCAAAGAAATGGATCTATAGTTCTCTTTCTTTGATGAGTCCCTGCCTAATTTTGGGATGAGGGTTATGATGGCTTCATAGAATGTGTTCAGTAGTGAACTTTCTCTTTCAATTTCATTGAAGAGTTGGAGGAGTATTGGTGTGAACTCTGCTTTGAAGGCCTTGTAGAATTCTGCTGTAAAACCATCTGGTCCTGGACTTTTCTTAGATGGGAGGTGTCTTGTTTTATTTTTCTTATATTTAGTGAAACCTCTAATATTTAAAATGTCAAGTTAATGTTTTAAGTATCCCAAGATATACTCCAATTTCAGATATTTAAGTTGATAATTTAGAAGGAATTAGTATAAAATACCATTTATTTATTTAACATTTGAAAGAAAAATGTCTTATATTTTTCCCTTTATAGGGTCTTTCTTAAGTTTGTAATAATAATTTTGCTTATCTATTGTGTTATTTTGTTCATTTTTATTTTATATTCATATTCCTTCTGATTGTCCATCTTTTCCTAAATAGAACAGCTCAAAGAACATTATTCCCCCCAACTTCCCTCTTTATGTGTGTGTGTGTGTGCGTGTGTGTGTGTGTGTGTGTGTTTATTTGGTTGTCTTGTGCACAATTTTCTTAATGAGATTGCCTTATATACAGATATTGTGGTATCCTTTTATTTAATAATTTACATTACAATATGTGTTTTTCAAATTTAATGAACTCCCTTAGAATCATTTCAACATATATGGAGAGTAGTAATTTATAAAGCAATGTGACTTTTTTTAACAGAGTAATTATTTTCCTATATACTTGGAGAAAGAGTTAGAATCAAATAACCAGTGACAGACAATTTACTATAATAAAAGTTAAGATTGTAGTTCATTGACTCCTCTTAATAGCTCAGGATAACTTTCCACAATGTAGTACATTTATCACTGTTTTAAAAGATGTAAGATTGTTTTGTTAAGCTTCTGTTTATTAGTCTTATTAGTTTTATACTTTTTTCTTTTGCCAATTATATATCATCTTATCATCAATATGTATCTTTCTATTTATTTTTGTATTTATTAATGTACTTTTATCATTAAGTGTCTGAGCTAATAGCAAATGTGTCATATATCATTTAATTTGTCCTGTAGACATCTTGTGCCATCATGGCTGTTCAGTTTCTGTGTACAAAGAAATGCCCTATTTGTATTTCTTATTCAAACACAGGCAGAAAGAGTGCAGTGAACTTGTCAGTTGTTTGAAATGTTAATTACAGGGTTTAAAGGGGTTGCATGGAGC
>NW_012293105.1:0-2096 GCF_000151885.1 Dipodomys ordii | reverse complement strand
TGGGGGACACAGTGGGACACAGCGAGGGACACAAAGAGGACACAGCGGGACATTGCGGGGACAAAGCGAGGACAGAGCGGGACACAGAGCTACACAGCGAGGGACACAGAGGGACACAGTGGGGACATACCGGGGAACAACGGGGACACAGCGGGACACAGCTAGGACACAGCGGGGACACAGCGGGGACACAGCAGGGGACACAGTTGGGACACAGCAGGGGATACAGCGAGGACACAGAGGGGACATAAGGGGACACAGTGGGACACAGCGGAGACAGAGAGACAGAGCAGTTACACAGCAGGACACACCAGGGACACAGAGGGACACAGCGGGGACACAGCGGGGACACAGTGGGGACACAGCAGGACCCAGCGGGACCCAGCGCGGACACAGCGGGGACACAGCAGGACACAGCGGGGGACACAGAAGCGGACACAGAGGCGTACACAGCGGGACACAGCGGGACAGATCGGGACACAGCGGGGACACAGCGAGGACACAGCGGGACACAGCGGGGAACACAGCGGGGAACACAGCGGGACACAGCGGGACACAGCGGGGGATATAGCATGGACACAGCGGGTCACAGAGGGGAAATAGTGGGGGACACAGCGGGGGACACAGCGGGATACAGAAGGACACAGCGAGGACACAGCAGGACACAGGAGGACACATTGGGGACACAGCGGGGGACACAGTGGGACACAGGTGGGGATACAGCGAGGACACAGCAGGGACACTGCGGGACACAGCGTTTCACAGTGGGGAAATAGTGGGGGACAAGTCGGGGGACACAGCGGGATACAGAAGGACACAGCAAGGACACAGCGGGGACATAGGGGGACACTGTGGTACACAGCGGGGACACAGAGGGACATAGAGATTACACAGCGAGGACACACCAGGGACACAGCGAGACACAGCGTGGACACAGCGGGGACATAGCGGAACACATCGGGACCCAGCAGGGACACAGCGGGGACACAGCGGGACACAGCGTGGGACATAGAGGCGGACACAGCAGGACACAGCTGGCCACCGCGGGGACACAGCGGGACACAGTGGGACACAGCGGGGAACACAGCGGGACACACAGCGGGACACAGCGGAGGACACAGCATGGACACAGCTGGACACAGAGGGGAAATAGTGGGGGACACAGCGGGGGACACAGCGGGATACAGAAGGACACAGCGAGGACACAGCGGGACACAGGAGGACACAGCGGGGACACAGCTGGGACACAGCGGGGGACACTTTGGGACACAGCGGGGACACAGAGGGACTCAGCGGTTACACAGCAAGGACACACCAGGGACACAGCGAGGACACACCATGGACACAGCGGGACACAGCGGAGACACAGCAGGGACACAGTGAGACACAGTGAGGACAAGCAGGACACAGCGTGGGCTACAGCGGGGGACAGCGGTGACACACCCGCGGACAGCGGGGACACAGCGGGACATAGCGGGACACAGCGGGGGACACAGCGGGACACAGTGGGGGACACAGCGGGGGACACAGCGGGACACAGCGAGGAACACAGCGAGGACACAGTGGGACACAGCGGGGGACACAGCGAGGACACAGCGGGACACAGCGGGGGCACAGCAGGGGACACAGCTGGACACAGCAGGGGTCACATCGGGACACAGCGGGACACAGAGGGGACAAAGCAGGGGACAAAGCGGGGACACAGCGGGTCACAGCGGGACAAAACGGGACACAGCTGGACACAGCGGGGACACAGCAGGGGACACAGCGGGGAACAGCGGGGACACAGCCGGACCCAGCGAGGACACAGCGGGATATAGCGGGAAACAGCGGGACATAGACGGGACACAGCGGGGAACAGCAGGGAGACACAGCAGGGACACAGCGGGGACACAGCGGAACACAGTGGGGACACAGTGGGGGACAACAGGGAGAAACAGCGGGGACACAGCGGGGACACATCGGTACACGGCGGGACACAGCCTGTACACAGCAATACACAGGGGGAAACACAACCGTACACAGCGGGGGACACAGTGGGACACAGCGGGGGACACAGCGGGACATAGCGGGACACAGTGGGGACAGAGCGGTGA
>NW_012293104.1:0-6948 GCF_000151885.1 Dipodomys ordii | reverse complement strand
GAAGGAGAAGCATAAGGAGAAGCATAAGGAAAAGTCTAAGGAGAAGCAGTAGATGCAGGAGAAGCAGAAGAAATAGAATAAGCAAAAGAAGCAGAAGCAGTGGGAGAAGCAGAAGAAGGAGAAGGAGAAGGAGAAGCAGAAGGAGAAGCAGAAGCAGAAAGAGAAGCAGGAACAGAAGGAGAACAAGAAGAAGCAGGAGAATCAGAAGAAGCAGAAAGAGAAGAAGGAGAAGCAGAAGTAGAATCCGAAGAAACAGAAGAAGAAGAAGAAGAAACAGAAGCAAAAGAAACAGAAGAAGGAGAAGAGCAGAAGCAGAAGGAGAAGCAGAAGCAGAAGGAGAAGCAGAAAGGGAAGCAGGAGAACCAGAAGAAGCAGGAGAACCAGAAGCAGAAGAAACAGAAGAAGCCAAAGAAACAGAAGCAGAATCTGAAGCAGAAGGAGAAACGGAAGAAGCACAATCTGAAGCAGAAGCAGAAGAAAAAGAAATAGTAGAATAAGCAGAAGCAGAAGCACCAGGACAAGCAGAAGAACAAGAAGGAGAAGGCGAAAGAGAAGGATTAGGATTAGGAGAAGCAAAAGGATAAGCAGAAGTAGAAAGAGACGCAGAAGGAGAAGCAGCACGAGAAGTAGGAGAAGCAGGAGAAGCAGAAGCAAGAGAAGCAGAAGAAACAGAAGACGCAGAAGCAGAATGAGAAGCAGAAGGAGAAATTGAAGCAGAAGGAGAAGGAGAAGCAGAAGGAGAAGCTGAAGAAGGAGAAGGAGAAGCAGAAAGAGAAGCAGAAAGAGAAGCACAACGAGAAGCAGGAGAAGCAGAAGCAGGAGAAGCAGAAGCAGAAGAAACATAAGAAGGAGAAGAAGCAGGAGAAGCAGAAACAGAAGGAAAAGCAGAAATAGAAGCAGGAGCAGCAGAAGAAGCAGCAGCAGGAGAAGCAGAAGCAGAAGGAGCCGAAGAAGCAGAAGCAGAACCTGAAGCATAAGGAGATACAGGAGAAGCAGAAGAACCAGAATCTGGAGAAGCAGAAGGAGAAGCAGAAGCAGAAAGAGAAGCAAAAGCAGAAGGAGAAGCATAAGGAGAAGCAGAAGAAACAGAAGAAGTAGAGGCAGTAGCAGAAGATGTAGAAGCAGAAGGAGAAGCAGAAGGAAAAGCAGAAGAACGAGAAGGAGAAGGAGAAGGAGAAACAGAATGAGAAGCAGAAAGAGAAGCAGAAGAAGGAGCAGGAGAAGGAAAAGCAGCAGGAGAAGCATAAGGAGAAGCAGGAGATGCAGAAACAGGAGAAGCAGAAGCAGAAGAAACAGGAGAAGGACAAGAAGCAGAAGCAGAAGGAGAAGCAGAAACAGAAGGAGAAGCAGAAAGAGAAGGAGGGAAAGCAGAAGAAGCAGAAGCGGTAGAAGCAGAAGCATAAGAATGCGAAGACGCAGAAGCAGAACCTGAAGCAGAAGGAGAAGCAGGAGAAGCAGAAGAAGCAGAATCTGGAGAAGCAGAATGAGAAGCAGAAGGAGAAGCAGAAGCAGAAAGAGAATCAAAAGCAGAAGGAGAAGCAGAAGAAACAGAAGAAGTAGAAGCAGTAGCAGGTGTAGCAGAAGCAGAAGGAAAAGCAGAAAAACAGGAAGGAGAAGGAGAAACAGAAGGAGAAGTAGAAGGAGAAGCAGAAAGAGAAGCAGGTAAAGCAGAAGAAGAAGAAGCAGAAGGAGAATCAGAAGGAGAAGCAGAAGAAAGAGAAGGAGAAACAGAAGCAGAAGAAGATGCAGAAGGAGAAGCAGGAGAAGCAGAAGAAGCAGAAGGAGAAGCAGGAGAAGCAGAAGAAGCAGAATCTGGAGAAGCATAAGGAGAACCAGAAGGAGAAGCAGAAGCAGAAAGAGAAGCAAAAGCAGAAGGAGAAGCAGAAGGAGAAGCAGAAGAAACAGAAGAAGCAGAATCAGTAGCAGAAGATGCTGAAGATGCAGAACCAGAAAGAGAAGCAGAAGGAATAGCAGAAGAACGAGAAGGAGAAACAGATGGAGAAGCAGAAGGATTCGCAGGAAAAGCAGAAGAAACAGAAGCAGACGGAGAAGAAGGAGAAGGAGAAGCCGAAGCAGAAGAAGAAGCAGAAGGAAAAGCACAAGCAGAAGGAGATGCAGAAGGAGAAGCAGGAGATGCAGAAGAAGCAGAAGCAGAAGGAGAAGAAGAAGGAGAAGAATCAGAATCAGAAGAAGCAGAAGCAGAAATAGAAAGAGAAGCCGACGAAGAGAAGCAGAACGAGAAGTAGGAGAAGCAGGAGAAGCACAAGCGGGAGAAGCAGAAGAAGAAGAAACAGAAGAAGGAGAAGGAGCAGAAGCAGAAGGAGAAGCAGAAAGAGAAACAGGAAAACAGAAGAAGCAGAAGCAGGAAAAGCAGAAGGAGAAGAAACAGGAGAAGGACAAGAAGCAGAAGCAGAAGGAGAAGCAGAAACAGAAGGAGAAGCAGAAAAAGAAAGAGGGGAAGAAGAAGAAGCAGAAGCAGGAGAATCAGAAGCATAAGAATCCGAAGAAGCAGAAGCAGAACCTGAAGCAGAAGGAGAAGCAGAAGAAGCAGAATCTGGAGAAGCAGAATGAGAAGCTGAAGTAGAAGCAGAAGCAGAAGCAGAAACAGAATCAAAAGCAGAAGGAGAAGCAGAAGAAACAGAAGAAGCAGAAGCAGTAGCAGTTGCAGCAGAAGCAGAAGGAGAAGCAGAAGGAAAAGCAGAAGAACGAGAAGGAGAAGGAGAAACAGAAGGAGAAGCAGAAGGAGAATCAGAAGGAGAAGCAGAAGAAGCAGAAGGAGAAGCAGAAGGAGAAACAGAAGCAGAAGAATCAGCAGAAAGAGAAGCAAAAGCAGAAGAAGATGCAGAAGGAGAAGCAGGAGAAGCAGAAGAAGCAGAAGCAGAAGGAGAAGTAGAAGAAGGAGAAGGAGAAGGAAGAGCCGCAGAAGCAATAGGAGAAGCAGAAAGAGAAGCAGAAGCAGAATGAGAAGCAGAAAGAGAAGCAGTTAAAGCAGAAGAAGCAGGAAAAGCAGAAGCAGAAGAAAGAGAAGAAGACGAAGAAGAAGAAGAAGAAGCATAAGTAGAAGCATAAGGAGAAGCATAAGGAGAAGGAGAAGGAGAAGCAGTAGAAGCAGAAGAAGCAGAAGCAGGAGAAGCAGAAGCAGAAGAAAAAGAATAAGCAAAAGAAGCAGAAGCAGAAGCAGTGGGAGAAGCAGAAGAAGGAGAAGGAGAAGGAGCAGCAGAAGGAGAAGCAGAAGCAGAAAGAGAAGCAGAAACCGAAGGAGAACAAGAAGGAGAAGCAGGAGAATCAGAAGAAGCAGAAAGAGAAGGAGAAGAAGGAGAAGCAGAAGTAGAATCAGAAGAAACAGAAGAAGAAGAAGCAGAAGAAACAGAAGCAAAAGAAACAGAAGAAGGAGAAGAGCAGAAGCAAAAGCAGAAGGAGAAGCAGAAAGAGAAGCAGGAGAAGCAGAAGAAGCAGGAGAAGCAGAAGCAGAAGAAACAGGAGAAGCCGAAGAAGCAGAAGCAGAATCTGAAGCAGAAGGAGAAACAGAAGAAGCACAATCTGAAGCAGAAGCAGAAGAAACAGAAATAGTAGAATAAGCAGAAGCAGAAGCACCAGGACAAGCAGAAGAACAAGAAGGAGAAGGCGAAAGAGAAGGGTTAGGAGTAGGAGAAGCAAAAGGATAAGCTGAAGCAGAAAGAGACGGAGAAGGAAAAGCAGCAGGAGAAGTAGGAGAAGCAGGAGAAGCAGAAGCAAGAGAAGCAGAAGAAACAGAAGACGCAGAAGCAGAATGAGAAGCAGAAGGAGAAATTGAAGCAGAAGGAGAAGCAGAAGAAGGAGAAGGAGAAGTAGAAGCAGAAAGAGAAGCAGAACGAGAAGTAGGAGAAGCAGAAGCAGGAGAAGCAGAAACAGAAGAAACAGAAGAAGGAGAAGAAGCAGAAGGAGAAGCAGAAACAGAACGAAAAGCAGAAAGAGAAGCAGAAGAAGCAGCAGCAGGAGAAGCAGAAGCAGAAGAAGCCGAAGAAGCAGAAGCAGAATCTGAAGCAGAAGGAGAAGCAGAAGAAGCAGAATCTGGAGAAGCAGAAGGAGAAGCAGAAGCAGAAAGAGAAGCAAAAGCAGAAGGAGAAGCAGAAGAAACAGAAGAAGCAGAGGCAGTATCAGAAGAAGCAGAAGATGCAGAAGCAGAAGGAGATGCAGAAGGAGAAGCAGGAAATGCAGAAGACACAGAAGCAGAAGGAGAAGAAGAAGGAGAAGAATCAGAATCAGAAGAAGCAGAAGCAGAAATAGAAAGAGAAGCTGACGAAGAGAAGCAGAACGAGAAGCAGGAGAAGCAGAAGAAGCACAAGCGGGAGAAGCAGAAGAAGATGAAACAGAAGAAGGAGAAGGAGCAGAAGCAGAAGGAGAAGCAGAAGGAGAAGCAGAAAGAGAAGCAGGAAAAGCAGAAGAAGCAGAAGCAGGAGAAGCAGAAGGAGAAGAAACAGGAGAAGGACAAGAAGCAGAAAGAGAAGCAGTAGAAGCACAAGAGGCAGGAAAAGCAGAAGCAGAAGAAAGAGAAGAAGAAGAAGACGAAGAAGAAGAAGAAAAAGAAGCAGCAGCATAAGGAGAAGCATAAGGAGAAGCATAAGGAGAAGTATAAGGAGAAGCAGTAGAAGGAGAAGCAGAAGCAGGAGAAGCTGAAGCAGAAGAAAAAGAATAAGCAAAAGAAGCAGAAGCAGAAGCAGTGAGAGAAGCAGAAGAAGGAGAAGGAGAAGGAGCAGCAGAAGGAGAAGCAGAAGCAGAAAGAGAAGCAGAAACAGAAGGAGAACAAGAAGGAGAAGCAGGAGAATCAGAAGAAGCAGAAAGAGAAGGAGAAGAAGGAGAAGCAGAAGTAGAATCAGAAGAAGAAACAGAAGAAGAAGAAGAAGAAACAGAAGCAAAAGAAACAGAAGAAGGAGAAGAGCAGAAGCAGAAGCAGAAGGAGAAGCAGAAGCAGAAGGAGAAGCAGAAAGAGAAGCAGGAGAAGCAGAAGAAGCAGGAGAAGCAGAAGCAGAAGAAACAGGAGAAGCCGAAGAAGCAGAAGCAGAATCTGAAGCAGAAGGAGAAACAGAAGAAGCACAATCTGAAGCAGAAGCAGAAGAAACAGAAATAGTAGAATAAGCAGAAGCAGAAGCACCAGGACAAGCAGAAGAAGAAGAAGGAGAAGGCGAAAGAGAAGGATTAGGAGTAGGAGAAGCAAAAGGATAAGCAGAAGCAGAAAGAGACGCAGAAGGAGAAACAGCACGAGAAGTAGGAGAGCAGGAGAAGCAGAAGCAGGAGAAGCAGAAGAAACAGAAGACGCAGAAGCAGAATGAGAAGCAGAAGGAGAAATTGAAGCAGAAGGAGAAGGAGAAGCAGAAGGAGAAGCTGAAGAAGGAGAAGGAGAAGCAGAAAGAGAAGCAGAAAGAGAAGCACAACGAGAAGCAGGAGAAGCAGAAGCAGGAGAAGCAGAAGCAGAAGAAACATAAGAAGGAGAAGAAGCAGAAGGAGAAGCAGAAACAGAAGGAAAAGCAGAAATAGAAGCAGGAGCAGCAGAAGAAGCAGCAGCACCAGAGAAGCAGAAGCTGAAGAAGCCAAGAAGCAGAAGCAGAACCTGAAGCATAAGGAGATACAGAAGAAGAAGAGAGCAGATCTGGAGAAGCAGAAGGAGAAACAGAAGCAGAAAGAGAGGCAAAAGCAGAAGGAGAAGCATAAGGAGAAGCAGAAGAAACAGAAGAAGCAGAGTTAGTAGCAGAAGATGTAGAAGCAGAAGGAGAAGCAGAAGGAAAAGCAGAATAACGAGAAGGAGAAGGAGAAGGAGAAACAGAAGGAGAAGCAGAAAGAGAAGCAGAAGAAGGAGCAGGAGAAGGAAAAGCAGCAGGAGAAGCAGAAAGAGAAGCAGAAAGAAAAGCAGAAGGAGAAGCAGGAGATGCAGAAACAGGAGAAGCAGAAGCAGAAGAAACAGGAGAAGGACAAGAAGCAGAAGCAGAAGGAGAAGCAGAAAGAGAAGGAGGGGAAGCAGAAGAAGCAGAAGCAGGAGAAGCAGAAGCATAAAAATCCGAAGAAGCAGAAGCAGAACCTGAAGCAGAAGGAGAAGCAGGAGAAGCAGAAGAATCAGAATCTGGAGAAGCAGAATGAGAAGCAGAAGGAGAAGCAGAAGCAGAAAGAGAATCAAAAGCAGAAGGAGAAGCAGAAGAAACAGAAGAAGTAGAAGCAGTAGCAGTTGTAGCAGAAACAGAAGGAAAAGCAGAAGAACAAGAAGGAGAAGGAGAAACAGAAGAAGAAGCAGAAGGAGAAGCAGAAGGAGAAGCAGGTAAAGCAGAAGAAGAAGAAGCAGAAGGAGAATGAGAAGGAGAAGCAGAAGAAAGAGAAGGAGAAGCAGAAGCAGAAGAAGATGCAGAAGGAGAAGCAGAAGAAGCAGAAGCAGAAGGAGAAGCAGGAAAAGCAGAAGAAGCAGAAGCAAAAGGTGAAGCAAAAGAAGGAGAAGGAGAAGCAGAGGCAGAAGAAGAAGCATAAGGACAAGCACAAGCAGAAGGAGATGCAGAAGGAGAAGCAGGAGAAGCAGAAGAAGCAGAAGCTGAAGGAGAAACAGAAGTAGGAGAAGGAGAAGGAGGAGAAGAATAAGCAGAAGGAGAAGCAGAAGCAGAATGAGAATCAGAAAGAGAAGCAGGAGGAGGACAAGAAGCAGAAGCAGGAGAAGCCGAAAGAGAAGAAGCAGAAACAGAAGCAGAAGGAGAAGCAGAAGCAGAAGGAGAAGCAGCAGAAGAAGTAGAACCAGAAATTCAGGCAGCAGAAACAGAAGAAGCAGAAGCAGAAGGAGAAGCCAAAAGAGAAGCAGAAGGGGAAGTAGACAAAACAGCAGAAGAAGCAGAAAAACAAGCAGGAGAAGCAGAAGCAGGAAGAGAAGTAGAAGCAGAAGAAGCAGAAGAAGAAGAAGAAGCAGTAGAAGCATAAGAAGCAGAAGCAGGAGAAGCA
>NW_012293103.1:0-4960 GCF_000151885.1 Dipodomys ordii | reverse complement strand
CAGAAGGAGAAGCTGGAGAAGCAGAAGAAGAAGAATCTGGAGAAGAAGAAGGAGAACCAGAAGGAGAAGCAGAAGCAGAAAGAGAAGCAAAAGCAGAAGGAGAAGCAGAAGAAACAGAAGAAGCAGAATCAGTAGCAGAAGAAGCTGAAGATGCAGAAGCAGAAAGAGAAGCAGAAGGAATAGCAGAAGAACGAGAAGGAGAAATAGAAGGAGAAGCAGAAGGAGAAGCAGGAAAAGCACAAGAAACAGAAGCAGACGGAGAAGCAGAAGAAGGAGAAGGAGAAGCCAGAGCAGAAGAAGAAGCAGAAGGAAAAGCACAAGCAGAAGGAGATGCAGAAGGAGAAGTAGGAAATGCAGAAGACACAGAAGCAGAAGGAGAAGAAGAAGGAGAAGAATCAGAATCAGAAGAAGCAGAAATAGAAAGAGAAGCCGACGAAGAGAAGCAGAACGAGAAGCAGGAGAAGCAGAAGAAGCACAAGCGGGAGAAGCAGAAGAAGAAGAAACAGAAGAAGGTGAAGGAGCAGAAGCAGGAGAAGCAGAAGGAGAAGCAGAAAGAGAAGCAGGAAAAGCAGAAGAAGCAGAAGCAGGAGAAGCAGAAGGAGAAGAAACAGGAGAAGGACAAGAAGCAGAAATTGAAGCAGTAGAAGCAGAAGAGGCAGGAAAAGCAGAAGCAGAAGAAAGAGAAGAAGAAGAAGACGAAGAAGAAGAAGAAGAAAAAGAAGCAGCAGCATAAGGAGAAGCATAAGGAGAAGCATAAGGAGAAGTATAAGGAGAAGCAGTAGAAGCAGAATCTGGAGAAACAGAAGGAGAAGCAGAAGAAAAAGAATAAGCAAAAGAAGCAGAAGCAGAAGCAGTGAGAGAAGCAGAAGAAGGAGAAGGAGAAGGAGCAGCAGAAGGAGAAGCAGAAGCAGAAAGATAAGCAGAAACAGAAGGAGAACAAGAAGAAGCAGGAGAATCAGAAGAAGCAGAAAGAGAAGGAGAAGAAGGAGAAGCAGAAGTAGAATCCGAAGAAACAGAAGAAGAAGAAGAAGAAGAAACAGAAGCAAAAGAAACAGAAGAAGGAGAAGAGCAGAAGCAGAAGCAGAAGCAGAAGCAGAAGGAGAAGCAGAAAGACAAGCAGGAGAACCAGAAGAAGCAGGAGAAGCAGAAGCAGAAGAAACAGGAGAAGCCGAAGAAGCAGAAGCAGAATCTGAAGCAGAAGGAGAAACAGAAGAAGCACAATCTGATGCAGAAGCAGAAGAAACAGAAATAGTAGAATAAGCAGAAGTAGAAGCACCAGGACAAGCAGAAGAACAAGAAGGAGAAGGCGAAAGAGAAGGATTAGGATTAGGAGAAGCAAAAGGATAAGCAGAAGTAGAAAGAGACGCAGAAGGAGAAGCAGCACGAGAAGTAGGAGAAGCAGGAGAAGCAGAAGCAAGAGAAGCAGAAGAAACAGAAGACGCAGAAGCAGAATGAGAAGCAGAAGGAGAAATTGAAGCAGAAGGAGAAGGAGAAGCAGAAGGAGAAGCTGAAGAAGGAGAAGGAGAAGCAGAAAGAGAAGCAGAAAGTGAAGCACAACGAGAAGCAGGAGAAGCAGAAGCAGGATAAGCAGAAGCAGAAGAAACATAAGAAGGAGAAGAAGCAGAAGCAGAAGGAGAAGCAGAAACAGAAGGAAAAGCAGAAATAGAAGCAGGAGCAGCAGCAGAAGAAGCAGCAGGAGAAGCAGAAGCAGAAGAAGCCGAAGAAGCAGAAGCAGAACCTGAAGCATAAGGAGATACAGGAGAAGCAGAAGAAGCAGAATCTGGAGAAGCAGAAGGAGAAGCAGAAGCAGAAAGAGAAGCAAAAGCAGAAGGAGAAGCAGAAGGAGAAGCAGAAGAAACAGAAGAAGCAGAGGCAGTAGCAGAAGAAGCAGAAGATGCAGAAGCAGAAGGAGAAGCAGAAGCAGTAGTAGAAGCAGAAGAAGGAGAAGCATAAAGAGAAACAGAAGGAGAAGCAGGAGAAGCAGAAGCAGGAGAAGCAGAATCAGAAGAAATAGAAGAAGGAGAAGAAGCAGAAGCAGAAAGAGAAGCAGAAACAGAAGGAGAAGCAGAAAAAGAAGCAAAAGAAGCCGAAGAAGCAAAAGCAGAACCTAAAGCAGAAGGAGAAGCAGAAGAAGCAGAATCTGGAGAAGAAGAAGGAGAACCAGAAGGAGAAGCAGAAGCAGAAAGAGAAGCAAAAGCAGAAGGAGAAGCAGAAGAAACAGAAGAAGCAGAATCAGTAGCAGAAGAAGCTGAAGATGCAGAAGCAGAAAGAGAAGCAGAAGGAATAGCAGAAGAAGGAGAAGGAGAAATAGAAGGAGAAGCAGAAGGAGAAGCAGGAAAAGCAGAAGAAACAGAAGCAGACGGAGAAGCAGAAGAAGGAGAAGGAGAAGCCGGAGCAGAAGAAGAAGCAGAAGGAAAAGCACAAGCAGAAGGAGATGCAGAAGGAGAAGCAGGAAATGCAGAAGACGCAGAAGCAGAAGGAGAAGAAGAAGGAGAAGAATCAGAGTCAGAAGAAGCAGAAGCAGAAATAGAAAGAGAAGCCGACGAAGAGAAGCAGAACGAGAAGCAGGAGAAGCAGAAGAAGCACAAGCGGGAGAAGCAGAAGAAGAAGAAACAGAAGAAGGAGAAGGAGCAGAAGCAGAAGGAGAAGCAGAAGGAGAAGCAGAAAGAGAAGCAGGAAAAGCAGAAGAAGCAGAAGCAGGAGAAGCAGAAGGAGAAGAAACAGGAGAAGGACAAGAAGCAGAAAGAGAAGCAGTAGAAGCAGAAGAGGCAGGAAAAGCAGAAGCAGAAGAAAGAGAAGAAGAAGAAGACGAAGAAGAAGAAAAAGAAGCAGCAGCATAAGGAGAAGCATAAGGAGAAGCATAAGGAGAAGTATAAGGAGAAGCAGTAGAAGGAGAAGCAGAAGCCGGAGAAGCTGAAGCAGAAGAAAAAGAATAAGCAAAAGAAGCAGAAGCAGAAGCAGTGAGAGAAGCAGAAGAAGGAGAAGGAGAAGGAGCAACAGAATGAGAAGCAGAAGCAGAAAGAGAAGCAGAAACAGAAGGAGAACAAGAAGGAGAAGCAGGAGAATCAGAAGAAGCAGAAAGAGGAAAAGAAGGAGAAGCAGAAGTAGCATCAGAAGAAACAGAAGAAGAAGAAGAAGAAGAAACAGAAGCAAAAGAAACAGAAGAAGGAGAAGAGCAGAAGCAGAAGCAGAAGGAGAAGCAGAAGCAGAAGGAGAAGCAGAAAGAGAAGCAGGAGAACCAGAAGAAGCAGGAGAAGCAGAAGCAGAAGAAACAGGAGAAGCCGAAGAAGCAGAAGCAGAATCTGAAGCAGAAGGAGAAACAGAAGAAGCACAATCTGAAGCAAAAGCAGAAGAAACAGAAATAGTGGAATAAGCAGAAGCAGAAGAACCAGGACAAGCAGAAGAACAAGAAGGAGAAGGCGAAAGAGAAGGATTAGGAGTAGGAGAAGCAAAAGGATAAGCAGAAGCAGAAAGAGACGCAGAAGGAGAAGCAGCACGAGAAGTAGGAGAAGCAGGAGAAGCAGAAGCAAGAGAAGCAGAAGAAGGAGAAGGAGAAGCAGAAAGAGAAGCAGAAAGAGAAGCACAACGAGAAGCAGGAGAAGCAGAAGCAGGAGAAGCAGAAGCAGAAGAAATATAAGAAGGAGAAGAAGCAGAAGCAGAAGGAGAAGCAGAAACAGAAGGAAAAGCAGAAATAGAAGCAGGAGCAGCAGAAGAAGCAGCAGCAGGAGAAGCAGAAGCAGAAGAAGCCGAAGAAACAGAAGCAGAACCTAAAGCATAAGGAGATACAGGAGAAGCAGAAGAAGCAGAATCTGGAGAAGCAGAAGGAGAAGCAGAAGCAGAAAGAGAGGCAAAAGCAGAAGGAGAAGCATAAGGAAAAGCAGAAGAAACAGAAGAAGCAGAGGCAGTAGCAGAATATGTAGAAGCAGAAGGAGAAGCAGAAGGAAAAGCAGAAGAAGGAGAAGGAGAAGGAGAAACAGAAGGAGAAGCAGAAAGAGAAGCAGAAGAAGGAGCAGGGGAAGGAAAAGCAGCAGGAGAAGCAGAAAGAGAAGCAGAAAGAAAAGCAGAAGGAAAAGCAGGAGATGCAGAAACAGGAGAAGAACAAGCAGAGGAAACAGGAGAAGGACAAGAAGCAGAAGCAGAAGGAGAAGCAGAAAGAGAAGGAGGGGAAGCAGAAGAAGCAGAAGCAGGAGAAGCAGAAGCATAAGAATCCGAAGAAGCAGAAGCAGAACCTGAAGCAGAAGGAGAAGCAGGAGAAGCAGAAGAAGCAGAATCTGGAGAAGCAGAATGAGAAGCAGAAGGAGAAGCAGAAGCAGAAAGAGAATCAAAAGCAGAAGGAGAAGCAGAAGAAACAGAAAAAGTAGAAGCAGTAGCAGTTGTAGCAGAAACAGAAGGAAAAGCAGAAGAACAAGAAGGAGAAGGAGAAACAGAAGGAGAAGCAGAAGGAGAAGCAGAAAGAGAAGCAGGTAAAGCAGAAGAAGAAGAAGCAGAAGGAGAATCAGAAGGAGAAGCAGAAGAAGGAGAAGGAGAAGCAGAAGCAGAAGAAGATGCAGAAGGAGAAGCAGAAGAAGCAGAAGGAGAAGCAGGAAAAGCAGAAGAAGCAGAAGCAAAAGGAGAAGCAAAAGAAGGAGAAGGAGAAGCAGAGGCAGAATAAGAAGCATAAGGACAAGCACAAGCAGAAGGAGATGCAGAAGGAGAAGCAGGAGAAGCAGAAGAAGCAGAAGCTGAAGGAGAAACAGAAGTAGGAGAAGGAGAAGGAGGAGAAGCAGAAGCAGAAGGAGAAGCAGAAGCAGAATGAGAATCAGAAAGAGAAGCAGGAGGAGGACAAGAAGCAGAAGCAGGAGAAGCCGAAAGAGAAGAAGCAGAAACAGAAGCAGAAGGAGAAGCAGAAGCAGAAGGAGAAGCAGCAGAAGAAGTAGAACCAGAAATTCAGGCAGCAGAAACAGAAGAAGCAGAAGCAGAA
>NW_012293102.1:0-1991 GCF_000151885.1 Dipodomys ordii | reverse complement strand
GAGAAGCAGAAAGAGAAGCAGTAGAAGCAGAAGCAGGAAAAGTTTTTGCAAAAGAAAGAGAAGAAGAAGAAGAAGAAGAAGAAGAAGAAGAAGAAGAAGAAGAAGAAGAAGAAGAAGAAGAAGAAGAAGAAGAAGAAGAAGAAGAAGAAGAAGAAGAAGAAGAAGAAGAAGGAGAAGAAGAAGAAGAAGGAGAAGAAGGAGAAGAAGAAGAAGAAGAAGAAGAAGAAGAAGAAGAAGAAGAAGAAGAAGAAGAAGAAGAAGAAGAAGAAGAAGAAGAAGAAGAAGAAGAAGAAGAAGAAGAGGAAGAAGAAGAAGAAGAAGAAGAAGAAGAAGAAGAAGAAGAAGAAGAAGAAGAAGAAGAAGAAGAAGAAGAAGAAGGAGCAAAAGGAGAAGGAGAAGCAGGAGAAGCAGAAGAAGTAGAAGTAGAAGCAGAAAGAGAAGGAGAAGAAGGAGAAGCAGAAGTAGAATCAGAAGAAACAGAAGAAGAAGAAGCAGAAGAAACAGAAGCAAAAAAAACAGAAGAAGGATAAGAGCAGAAGCAGGAGCAGAAGGAGAAGCAGAAGAAGAAGGAGAAGCAGAAAGAGAAGCAGGAGAAGCAGAAGAAGCAGGAGAAGCAGAAGCAGAAGAAACAGATGAAGCCGAAGAAGCAGAAGCAGAATCTGAAGCAGAAGGAGAAACAGAAGAAGCACAATCTGATGCAGAAGCAGAAGAAACAGAAATAGTAGAATAAGCAGAAGCAGAAGCAGCAGGAGAAGCAGAAGAACAAGAAGGAGAAGGCGAAAGAGAAGGATTAGGAGTAGGAGAAGCAAAAGGATAAGCAGAAGCAGAAAGAGACGCAGAAGGAGAAGCAGCACGAGAAGTAGGAGAAGCAGGAGAAGCAGAAGCAAGAGAAGCAGAAGAAGGAGAAGGAGAAGCAGAAAGAGAAGCAGAAAGAGAAGCACAACGAGAAGCAGGAGAAGCAGAAGCAGGAGAAGCAGAAGCAGAAGAAACATAAGAAGGAGAAGAAGCAGAAGCAGAAGGAGAAGCAGAAACAGAAGGAAAAGCAGAAATAGAAGCAGGAGCAGCAGAAGAAGCAGCAGCAGGAGAAGCAGAAGCAGAAGAAGCCGAAGAAACAGAAGCAGAACCTAAAGCATAAGGAGATACAGGAGAAGCAGAAGAAGCAGAATCTGGATTAGCAGAAGGAGAAGCAGAAGCAGAAAGAGAGGCAAAAGCAGAAGAAGAAGCATAAGGAGAAGCAGAAGAAACAGAAGAAGCAGAGGCAGTAGCAGAATATGTAGAAGCAGAAGGAGAAGCAGAAGGAAAAGCAGAAGAAGGAGAAGGAGAAGGAGAGACAGAAGGAGAAGCAGAAAGAGAAGCAGAAGAAGGAGCAGGGGAAGGAAAAGCAGCAGGAGAAGCAGAAAGAGAAGCAGAAAGAAAAGCAGAAGGAGAAGCAGGAGATGCAGAAACAGGAGAAGAACAAGCAGAAGAAACAGGAGAAGGACAAGAAGCAGAAGCAGAAGGAGAAGCAGAAAGAGAAGGAGGGGAAGCAGAAGAAGCAGAAGCAGGAGAAGCAGAAGCATAAGAATCCGAAGAAGCAGAAGCAGAACCTGAAGCAGAAGGAGAAGCAGGAGAAGCAGAAGAAGCAGAATCTGGAGAAGCAGAATGAGAAGCAGAAGGAGAAGCAGAAGCAGAAAGAGAATCAAAAGCAGAAGGAGAAGCAGAAGAAACAGAAAAAGTAGAAGCAGTAGCAGTTGTAGCAGAAACAGAAGGAAAAGCAGAAGAACAAGAAGGAGAAGGAGAAACAGAAGGAGAAGCAGAAGGAGAAGCAGAAAGAGAAGCAGGTAAAGCAGAAGAAGAAGAAGCAGAAGGAGAAGCAGAAGAAGGAGAAGGAGAAGCAGAAGCAGAAGAAGATGCAGAAGGAGAAGCAGAAGAAGCAGAAGGAGAAGCAGGAAAAGCAGAAGAAGCAGAAGCAAAAGGAGAAGCAAAAGAAGGAGAAGGAGAAGCAGAGGTGA
>NW_012293101.1:0-5832 GCF_000151885.1 Dipodomys ordii | reverse complement strand
ACAGCGGGCACAAAGCGGGGACAGAGCGGGACACAGCTGGACACAGCGGGACATATAGCGGGGGACACAGCGGTGACACAGCTGGACACAACGAAGTACACAGCGGGACACAGCGGGCACACAGCGGGGACACAGCGAGGAACACAGGGAGGACACAGCATGACCCAGTGGGACACAGCGTCGATACAGCAGGGACACAGCGGGACACAGCGGGGTACACAGCTGTGGACACAACGGGACACAGTGTGGGCACAGCGGAACACAGCGGGACAGAGTGGGACACAGACGGGATAAAGCGTGAGACACAGCAGGGGACACAGGGGGGACACAGCGGGACACAGGGGGGGACACAGAGAGGACACATTGGGACACAGCGGGGACACAGCGGGACTCAGCGGGGGACACAGCAGTACACAGCGGGACACAGCGGGACACAGCGGGTCACAGCAGGGACAGAGCGGGTGACACAGACGGGTACACAGCGGGACACAGCAGTGGACAAAGCAGGACACCGTGGGGGACACAGCGAGGACACTGCGGGACACTGCGGGAGACACAGCAAGGACACAGCGGGACACAGTGGAACACAGCGGGACACAGCAGTGACACAGCAGGGGACCCAGCGGGACACAACCGGGGACACAGCGGGACACAGCGGGGCCACAGGGAGGACACAGCAGGACACAGCGGGGGACACAGCGGGAAACAGCGAGGGACACAGCATCGATAGAGCGGGGACACAGCGGGACACAGCGGGGTACACAGCTGGGGACACAACGGGACACAGTGGGGGACATAGCGGGACACAACAGGACACAGTGGGACACAGCGGGACACAGCGAGGGACACAGCGATGACAAAGCGGGACACAGCGGGGGACACAGTGGGACAGAGCAGGGTACACAGCAGGGGACACAGACGGACCCAGCGGGACACAGCGGGGGACACAGGGGGGACACAGCGGGACACAGCGGGGGACACAGCGAGGACACATTGGGACACAGCGGGGACACAGCAGGACTCAGCGGGGGACACAGCAGTACACAGCGAGACACAGCGGTACACAGCGGAGCACAGCAGGGACAGGGCGGGGGACAAAGCGGGACACAGCGGGACACAGCGGGGGACACAGCGGGGGACACAGAGGGGTACACAGCGGGACACAGCAGTGGACAAAGCAGTACACAGCGGGACACAGCGGGACACAGCGGGTCACAGCAGGGACAGAGCGGGTGACACAGGCGGGTACACAGCGGGACACAGCGATGACAAAGCGGGACACAGCGGGGATATAGCGGGACTCAACACGGTCACAGCGGGACACAGCAGGACACAGCGGGACACAGCGGGGACACAGCAAGGGACAGAGCGGGACACAGCGGGGGACACAGCGGGACACAGCGGGGGACACAGGAGGGACAAAGGGGACACAGCAGGGGACACAGCAAGGACACAGCGGGACACATCTGGGACACAGAGGGAATCAGCGGGGGACACAGCGGGACACAGCGGGGACACAGCTGGACACAACGGAGTACACAGCGGGACACAGTGGGCACAAAGCGGGGACAGAGCGGGACACAGCTGGACACAGCGGGACATAGCGGGGGACACAGCGGGACACAGAAGGGGACACAGTGAGGACACAGTGGGACACAGCGGTGGACACAGCGAGGACACAGCGGTGACACAGCTGGACACAACGAAGTACACAGCGGGACACAGCGGGCACACAGCGGGGACACAGCGGGACACAGCGGGGAACACAGGGAGGACACAGCATGACCCAGTGGGACACAGCGTCGATACAGCGGGGACACAGCGGGACACAGCGGGGTACACAGCTGTGGACACAACGGGACACAGTGTGGGCACAGCGCGACACAGCGGGACAGAGTGGGACACAGACAGGATAAAGCGTGAGACACAGCCGGGGACACAGGGGGGACACAGCGGGACACAGGGGGGGACACAGCGAGGACACATTGGGACACAGCGGGGACACAGCGGGACTCAGCGGGGGACACAGCAGTACACAGCGGGACACAGCGGGTCACAGCAGGGACAGAGCGGGTGAAACAAAGGGGTACACAGCGGGACACAGCAGTGGAAAAAGCAGGACACAGCGGGGGACACAGCGAGGACACTGCGGGACACTGCGGGAGACACAGCAAGGACACAGCGGGACACAGTGGAACACAGCGGGACACAGCAGTGACACAGCAGGGGACCCAGCGGGACACAACCGGGGACACAGCGGGACACAGCGGGGCCACAGGGAGGACACAGCAGGACACAGCGGGGGACACAGCGGGAAACAGCGAGGGACACAGCATCGATAGAGCGGGGACACAGCGGGACACAGCGGGGTACACAGCTGGGGACACAACGGGACACAGTGGGGGACATAGCGGGACACAACAGGACACAGTGGGACACAGCGGGACACAGCGGGGGACAAAGCGATGACAAAGCGGGACACAGCGGGGGACACAGTGGGACAGAGCAGGGGACACAGCAGGGGACACAGACGGACCCAGCGGGACACAGCGGGGGACACAGGGGGGACACAGCGGGACACAGCGGGGGACACAGCGAGGACACATTGGGACACAGCGGGGACACAGCAGGACTCAGCGGGGGACACAGCAGTACACAGCGAGACACAGCGGTACACAGCGGAGCACAGCAGGGACACAGCGGGGGACAAAGCGGGACACAGCGGGACACAGCGGGGGACACAGCGGGGGACACAGAGGGGTACACAGCGGGACACAGCAGTGGACAAAGCAGGACACAGTGAGGGACACAGCGAGGACACTGCGGGACTCTGCGGGAGACACAGCGAGGACACAGCGTGACACCGTGGAACACAGCGGGACACAGCAGGGACACAGCAGGGGACACAGCGGGACACAGAGGGGGACACAGTGGGACCCAGCGGGGGACACAGCAGGACACAGCGGGACACAGCGGGGGACACAGCGATGACAAAGCGGGACACAGCGGGGATATAGCGGGACTCAACACGGTCACAGCGGGACACAGTAGGACACAGCGGGACACAGCGGGGATACAGCAGGGGACAGAGCGGGACACAGCAGGGGACACAGCGGGACACATCGGGGGACACAGGAGGGACAAAGGGGACACAGCAGGGGACACAGCGAGGACAAGCGGGACACATCTGGGACACAGCGGGAATCAGCGGGGGACACAGCGGGACACAGCGGGGACACAGCAGGGACACAGCGGGTGACACAGTGGGACAGAGCAGGGGACACAGCAGGGGACACAGAGGGACAGAGCGGGACACAGCAGGGGACACAGGGGGGACACAGCGGGACACAGCGGGGGACACAGTGAGGACACATTGGGAAACAGCGGGGACACAGCGGGACTCAGAGGGGGACACAGCAGTACACAGCGGGACACAGCGGGGCACAGCAGGGACACAGCGGGGGACACAGCGGGAAACAGCGAAGGATACTGCGGGGGACACAGCGGGACACAGTGTGGAACACAGAGAGTACACAGCGGGACGCAGCGGGACACAGCGTCGATACAGCGGGGACACAGCGTGACAGAGCAGGGTACATAGCTGGGGACACAACGGACACAGTGGGGGACATAGCGGGACACAGCGGGACACAGCAGGTCACAGCGGGGACAAAGCGGGGACTCAGCGGGGGACACAGCTGGGGACAAACGGGACACCACGGAATACAGCGGGATACAGCGGGACACAGGGGGGACACAGCAGGACACAGCGGGACACAGAGGGGGACACAGCGGGACACAGCTGGGGACACAGCGGGGGACACTGCAGGGACACATTGGGACACAGTAGGACACAGCGTGGGACAAAGCAGGAGACAGCAGAGGACACAGCGAGGACACAGCTGGACACAGCGGGGACACAGAGGGGACCCAGCAGTGGACACAGCGGGACACAGCGGGGGACAAAGCGGGACACCACGGAACACAGCAGGACACAGTGTGAAACAGCGGTGAACCTGCGGGGACACAGCGGGACACAGCTGGGGACACAGCGGGACCCAGCAGGACACAGCGGGAGACACAGCGGGACACAGTAGGGACACAGCGGGGGACACTGCAGGGACACATTGGGACACAGTAGGACACAGCGTGGGACAAAGCAGGAGACAGCGGAGGACACAGCGAGGACACAGCTGGACACAGCGGGGACACAGAGGGGACTCAGCAGGGGACATAGAGGGAAAAAAGCGGGACACCACGGGACACAGTAGGACACAGCGGGACACAGCGGGGACACTGCGGGACACAGCCAGGGGACACAGCGGTGGACAGCGGGGGACAGAGAAGGGACACAGCGGATCACAGAGGGGACACAGCTGGACACAGAAGGGTACACAGCAGGACACAGCGGACACACAGCAGGGACAGAGCTGGACACAGAGGGACACAGAAGGGACAGAGCGTGACACAGGTGGACACTGAGGGAGACAGAGCGAGGACACAGCCGGACACAGCGAAACACAGCGTGACACAGTGGGGACACAGCAGGGGAAACAGCGGGACACAGCGGGGGACACAGCGGGACACAGCGGGGTACACAGCAGGGACAAAGCGGGACACAGCGGGGGACACAGCAAGGACACAGCGGGACACAGCGGTGACAAAGCGGGACACAGCGGGGGACACAGCGAGGACACAGCGGGACACAGAGGGACACAGCAAGGACACAGCGGGGGACAGTGGGTGACACAGCGGGACACAGCAAGGCACAACGGGGTCACATCAGTGGACACAGCGGGACACAGCGGGGGACACAGTGGGACACAGCGGGACCCAGCAGGACACAGCGGGAGACACAGCGGGACACAGCGGGACACAGCGGGGGACACTGCAGGGACACATTGGGACACAGTAGGACACAGCGTGGGACAAAGCAGGAGACAGCGGAGGACACAGCGAGGACACAGCTGGACACAGTGGGGACACAGAGGGGACTCAGCAGGGGACATAGTGGGAAAAAAGCGGGACACCACGGGACGCAGTAGGACACAGTGGGACACAGCGGGGACACTGCGGGACACAGCCAGGGGACACAGCGGGGGACAGAGAAGGGACACAGCGGGACACAGAGGGGACACAGCTGGACACAGAAGGGTACACAGCGGGACACAGCGGACACACAGCGGGGACAGAGCTGGACACAGAGGGACACAGAAGGGACAGAGCGTGACACAGCTGGACACTGAGGGAGACAGAGCGAGGACACAGCCGGACACAGCGAAACACAGTGTGACACAGTGGGGACACAGCAGGGGACACAGCGGGACACAGCGGGGGACACAGCGGGGGACACAGCAGGGACAAAGCAGGACACAGCGGGGGACACAGCGAGGACACAGCGGGACACAGCGGTGACAAAGTGGGACACAGCGGGGGTCACAGCGAGGACACAGCCGGACACAGCAGTGACAAAGCGGGACACAGCGGGGGACACAGCGGGACCCAGCGGGACCCAGCGGGGACACAGCAAGGACACAGCGGGGGACACAGCGGGACACAGCGGGACACAGCGGGGGACACAGCGAGGGACACAGCGGGGGACACAAGGGACACAGTGGGGAACACAGAGAGGACACAGCAGACCCAGCGGGACACAGCGTCGATACAGCGGGGACACAGCGAGAGACACAGCGGGGGACACAGCAGACACAGCGGGGAACAAAGAGAGGACACAGCGGGACACAGCGGGACACAGCGTCTATAGAGCGGGGACACAGCGGGACACAGCGGGGACACAGCGAGGACCCAGCGGGACACAGCTTGGGACAAAGC
>NW_012293100.1:0-2533 GCF_000151885.1 Dipodomys ordii | reverse complement strand
GGGACACAGCGAGACACAGCGGGGACACAGCAGGACACAGCGGGGTACACAGAGGAACACAGCGGGCACACACTGGGGACACAGAGGGACACAGCGGAACTCAGCGGGAGACACAGCAGTACACAGCGGGACACAGTGGGACACACCGGGGAGACAGCAGGGACACAGTGGGGGACAAAGCGGGACACAGCGGGTCAGAGCGGGGGAAACAGCGGGACACAGCGGGAGACACAGAGGGGTACACAGCGGGACACAGCGGGGGACACAGCGAGGACACAGCGGAACACAGCGGGACACAGCGTCGATACAGTGGGGACAGAGCGGGTCACAGCAAGGACACAGCGGGACACAGCGGGACACAGCGGGGGACACAGCGGGACACAGCGGGGACAAAGCGGGGACTCAGCGGGGGACACAGCAGGACACAGCGGGGGACACAGCGAGACACGGCGGGGACAAAGCTGGACACAGTGGGGTACACAGAGGGACACAGCAGGGACACAGCGGGGAAACAGCGTGAAACAAAAGGACACAGCGAGACACAGCGGGGGACACAGTGAGGACACAGCTGCACACAGTGGGGGACACAGCAAGGACAGAGCGGGACACAGCGGGACACAGCGGGACACAGCGGGGGTCACAGGAAGGACACTGCGGTACACAGAGAGGGACAGAGCGAGGACACATTGGGACACAGCGGGACTCAGCGGGGGACACAGCAGTACACAGCGGGACACAGCGGGACACAGCGGGGACACAGCAGGGACACAGCGGGGGACACAGCGGGACACAGCGTGGGGACACAGAGGGGTCCACAGCGGGACACAGCGGGGAAAAAAGTGAGGCCACAGCAGAACACAGCGTGGGACACAGCGAGGACACAGCGGGACACAGCGGGACACAGCGGGGACAAAGCAGTAGACACAGCGGGACACAGTGGCGGACACAGCGGGACACAGCGTGGGACACAGGGAGGACACAGCGGGACCCAGCGGGACCCAGCGTCGATACTGCTGGGACACAGCGGGACACAGCGAGGTACACAGCTGGGGACACAACGGGACACAGCGGGGTAAACAGCTGGACACAGTGGTGACACAGAGGGGACTCAGCGGGACAAAGTGGGGTACACAGCGGCACACAGCGGGACACAGCGGGGGACACAGCAGAGGACAGAGGAATCAGAGAGGGGCGAAAGCGAGACACAGCGGTGATACAGCTGGACACAACGGAGTACACAGCGGGACAAGGCGGGCACACAGCGGGACACAGCAGGGACCGAGCTGGACATAGCGGGACACAGCGAAACACAGCGTGGGACCCAGCGGGACACAGCGGGGGACCCAGCAAGGACACAGCGGGACACAGCGGGGGACACAGCTGCGGACACAGAGGGACAGAGCGGGGAACACAGCGAGGACACAACGGGACCCAGCAGGACACAGAGTCGATACAGCGGGGACACAGGGTTACACAGTGTGGTACCCAGCTGTGGACACAACGGGACAGAGTGGGGGCACAGCGAGACACAGCGGGACACAGCGAGGACAGAGCGGGACACATTGTTGACACAGCGGGGAAAACAGCAGGACACAGCAGCGGACACAGCGGGGGACACAGCACGACACATCAAGACATAGCATGGACACAGCAGTAGACACATCGGGACATAGCGGGGGACACAGCTGGGGACACAACGGGACACAGCGGTGGACACAGCGAGGACACAGCAGGACCCACCGGGACCCAGCGGGGGACACAGCGAGGACACAGCAGGACACAGTGGGGGACACAGTGAGGACAAAGCGGGGGACACAGCGGGACACAGCGGGGAACACAGCGAGGACACAGCGGGACCCAGCGGGACACAGCGTCGATACAGCGGGCACACAGCGTTACACAGCGTGGTACTCAGCTGTGGACACAACGGGACACAATGGGGGCACAGCCGGACACAGCGGGACACAGTGGGACACAGCGTTGACAAAGCGTGAGACACAGCGAGGGACAGAGCGGGAGACAGCAGGGGACACAGCGAGGACACAGCGGGACACAGCGGTGAAACAGCAGGGACTCAGCGGGGGACACAGCAGGAGACAAAGAGGGACACCACGGAACACAGCGGGACACAGTGGGAAACAGCAGTGACCCTGCGGGGACACAGTGGGACACAGCGGGGGACAAAGCGGGACACAGAGGAGGACAGAGCGGGACACAGTGGGGGACAGAGCGTGGGACACAGCGAGACACAGCGGGGACAACGCTTGACACAGCGGGGTACACAGAGGGACACAGCGGGGACGCAGCGGGGAAACAGCGTGACACAGCAGGACACAGCGGGACACAGCGGGGGACACAGCGAGGACACAGCGGCACAAAGCCTGGGACACAGCAAGGACACAGTGGGACACAGCGGGGGACACAGCGGGACACAGCGGGCACACAGCAGGGACACAGCGGACACAGCGGGACACAGCGGGGACCCAGTGGGACACAGCGGGACAAAGTGGAGACACAGCGGACACAGCAGTGA
>NW_012293099.1:0-4419 GCF_000151885.1 Dipodomys ordii | reverse complement strand
AGTGGGGGACAGAGCGGGACACAGCTGGACACTGCGGTGGCACAGCGGGGGACACAGCGGGACACATCGGGGGACCCAGCGGGACACAGCGGGACACAGCGGGACACTGCGGGGCACAGCGGGGGATACAGCGGGACACAGCAGGGGACACAGGGAGGACACAGCTTAACACAGCATGGGACAAAGCGAGGACACAGCGGGACACAGCGAGACACAGCGGGACCCAGCGGGGACCCAGCAGTGGACACAGCGGGACACAGCGGGGGACAAAGCGGGACACCACGGAACACAGCAGGACACAGCGTGAAACAGCGGTGAACCTGCGGGGACACAGCGGGACCCAGCGGGGGACACAGCGGGACCCAGCGGGACACATCTGTGGACACAGCGGGACACAGCGGGACACAGCGGGGGACACAGCAGGGACACAGTGGGACACAGTAGGACACAGCGTGGGACAAAGCGGGAGACAGCAGAGGACACAGCGAGGACACAGCTGGACACAGCGGGGACAGAGAGGGGACTCAGCAGGGGACATAGAGGGAAAAAAGCGGGACACCACGGGACACAGTAGGACACAGCGGGACACAGCGGGGACACTGCGGGACACAGCCAGGAGACACAGCAGTGGACAGCGGGGGACAGAGAATGGACACAGCGGGACACAGAGGGGACACAGCTGGACACAGAAGTGTACACAGCGGGACACAGCGGACACACAGCGGGGACAGAGCTGGACACAGAGGGACACAGACGGGACAGAGCGTGACACAGGTGGACACTGAGGGAGACAGAGCGAGGACACAGCCGGACACAGCGAAACAAAGCGTGACACAGTGGGGACACAGCAGGGGACACAGCGGGACACAGTGGGGGACACAGCGGGACACAGCGGGGTACACAGCAGGGACAAAGAAGGACACAGCGGGGGACACAGCGAGGACACAGCGGGACACTGCGGTGACACAGCGGGACACAGCTGGGGACACTTTGGGACACAGCGGGACACAGAGGGACGCAGCAAGGACACAGAGGGGGACAGTGGGGGACACAGCGGGACACAGCAAGGCACAACGGGGTCACAGCAGTGGACAAAGCAAGACACAGCGGGGGACACATCGGGACACAGCGGGGGACACAGCGGGACACAGCGGGACACAGCGGTACACAGCGGGGGACACAGCGGGACACAGCGGAGACACAGCGGGGACACAGCAGGACCCAGAATGACACAGCGGGGGACACAGCGGGACACAGCGGGACACAGCGGGGACTCTGCAGGGACACATTGGGACACAGTAGGACACAGCGTAGGACATAGCGGGAGACAGCAGAGGACACAGCGAGGACACAGCTGGACACAGCGGGGACACAGAGGGGACTCAGCAGGGGACAAAGTGGGAAAAAAGCGGGACACCACGGGACACAGTAGGACACAACAAGACACAGCGGGGGACACAGTAGGACAGAGCGGGGGACAAAGCGGGGGACAGAGGGGGGCACCACGAATAACAGAGCAAGGACACAGCGGGACGCAGCGGGACACAGCGTCGATACAGCGGGGACACAGCGTTACACAGCGGGTTACACAGCTGTGGACACTTCGGGACACAGTGGGGTCACAGCGGGACACAGCGGAACACAGTGGGACACATCGGGGACAAAGCGTGAGACACAGGGCGGGACAGAGCGGGAGACAGAGGGGGACACAGCGAGGACACAGCGGGACACAGAGGGGGAAACAGCGGGACACAGCGGTAGACAAAGGGTGACAGAGCGGGGGACACAGCGGGACACAGCGTTGGAAAGAGCGGTACACAGCGGAGGACACAGCGAGGACACAGCGGGACACAGCGGGACACAGCGTCGATACAGCGGGGACAGAGTGGGCCACAGCGGGACACAGCAGGAACAAAGCAGTAGACACAGCAGGACACAGCAGGGGACACAGCGGGACACAGCCGGGGACACAGGGAGGACAGAGCGGGACACAGCGGGGACACAGCAGGGACTCAGCGGGGGACACAGCGGGGGACAAAGCGGGACACCACGGGACACAGCGGAACACAGCGGGGACAAGGAGGAGACAGAGCAGGACACAGCGAGGACACAGCAGGGACTCAGCGGTGGACACAGCGGGGGACAAAGCGGGACACCACGGGACAGCGCGGGACACAGCGGGGACAAGGGGGAGACAGAGCGCGACACAGCGAGGACACAGTGGGACACAGCGGGAGACACAGCGGGACAAAGCAGGGTACACAGCAGGGGACACAGCGGGACACAGCGGGGTACCCAGCGGGAAACAGCGGGGGGCCCAGGGAGGACACAGCAGGACACAGCGGGGGACACAGACAAGAAAACAGCAGGGGACACACCGGGGGACACAGCGGGACACAGCGGGACACAGCGGGACACAGCGTCGATACAGCGGGGATACAGCGTTACACAGTGTGGTACACATCTGTGGACACAAGGGGACACAGTGGGGGCACAGCGGGACACAGCGGGACACAGTGGGACAAAGCGAAGACAAATCGTGAGATACAGCGGGGGACAGAGTGGGAGACAGCGGGGGACACAGGGAGGACACAGCAGGGCACACCGGCACACAGCAGGGACAGAGCGGGACACAGCGGGACACAGCGGGGAACACAGCGAGGACACAGCGGGACACAGCGTCGATACAGCGGGGATACAGCGTTACACAGCGTGGTACACATATGTGGACATAACGGGACACAGTGGGGGCACAGCGGGACACAGGGGGACACAGTGGGACACAGCGAGGACAAATCGTGAGACGAAGCAGGGGACAGAGCAGGAGACAGCGGGGGACACATCGAAGACACAGCAGGACACAGCGGGACACAGCAGGGACAGAGCGGGACACAGCAGGACACAGCGGGACACAGCGGGGGACCCAGCGAGGACACAGCGGGACACAGCGGGGTACCCAGCGAGGACACAGCGGGACACAGCGGGGGACACAGCGGGACACAGAGGAGGACCCAGCAAGGACACAGCGGAACACAGCGGGGGACACAGCGAGGACAGAGCGGGGGACACAGCGGGGGACACTGCGGGACACAGTGGGGAACACAGCGAGGACACAGCGGGACCCAGCGGGACACAGCGTCGATACAGCGGGGATACAGCGTTACACAGCGTGGTACACATCTGTGGACACAACGGGACACAGTGGGGGCACAGCAGGACACAGTGGGACACAGCGAGGACAAATCGTGAGACGTAGCAGGGGACAGAGCGGGAGACAGCGGGGGACACAGCGAGGACACAGCAGGACACAGCGGGACACAGCAGGGACAGAGCGGGACACAGCGGGACACAGCGAGGGACACAGCGGGACACAGTGGGGGACCCAGCGAGGACACAGCGGGACACACCGGGGAACACAGCGAGGACACAGTGGGGGACACAGCGGGGGACACTGCAGGACACAGCCGTGAACACAGCGAGGACACAGCGGGACCCAGCGGGACACAGCGTCTATACTGCGGGGACACAGCGTTACACAGCATGGTACACAGCTGTGGACACAACGGGAAACAGTGGGGGCACAGCGGGACACAGCGGAACACAGTGGGACACAGCGGGGACAAATCGTGAGACACAGCGGGGGACAGAGCGGGAGACAGCGGGGGACACAGCGAGGACACAGCGGGACACAGCGGGGGAAACAGCGGGACACAGCGGTGGACACAGGGGGAGAGAGCGGGGGACACAGCGGTGGAAACAGCGGGACACAGCGGTGGACCCAGCGAGGACCCAGCAGGACCCAGCGGGACACAGCGTCGATACAGCTGGGATACAGCCTTACACAGCGTGGTACACATCTGTGGACACAACGGGACACAGTGGGGGCACAGCGGGACAGAGCGGGACACAGTGGGACACAGCGAGGACAAATCGTGAGACACAGCGGGGGACAGAGCGGGAGACAGCGGGGGACACAGCGAGGACACAGCAGTACACAGCGTGGACACAGTGGGACACAGTGGGGGACACAGCGAGGACACAGCGGGGGACACAGCGGGGGACACTGCGGGACACAGCGGGGAACACAGCGAGGACACAGCGGGACCCAGCGGGACACAGCAGGGAACACGGCGAGGACAAAGCGGGAACCATCGGGACCCAGCGTTGATACAGCGGGGATACAGCGTTACACAGTGTGGTACAAATCTGTGGACACAAGGGGACACAGTGGGGGCACAGCAGGACAGAGCGGGACACGGTGGGACACAGCGAGGACAAATCGTGAGACACAGCGGGGGACAGAGCGGGAGACAGCGGGGGACACAGCGAGGACACAGCAGTACACAGCGGGACACAGCAGGGACAGAGCGGGACAGAGCGGGACACAGCGGGACACAGCGGGGGACCCAGCAGGATGAT
>NW_012293098.1:0-6954 GCF_000151885.1 Dipodomys ordii | reverse complement strand
TCACTGCTGTGACCCTCAGTGTCCCTTTCTGTCCCCGCTGTGGCCCCGCTGTGTCCAGCTTTGTCCCCGCTGTGTCTCGCTGTGTCCCACTCTCTGTCCCCCACTGTGTTCCGCTGTGTCCCCCGCTGTGTCCCGATGTGTCCCCCACTGTGTCCCGGTGTGTCCACGCAAGGTTAACGCTGTTTCCCGCTGTGTCCTGCTGTGTTCCGTGGTGTCTCGCTTTGTTCCCCGCTGTGTCCCCCGCTGAGTCCCCGCTGTGTCCCCGCTGTGTCCTGTTGTGTCCTCGCTGTGTCCCCCACTGTCTCCCGCACTGTTCCACGCTGTGTCTCACGCTTTGCCCCGGTGTGTCCCACTGTATCCCGCTGTGTCCCCCGCTGTGTCCCACTGTGTACCCCGCTGTGTCCCGCTATGTTCCCGCAGTGTCCCTGCTGTGTCCCGCTGTTTCCCACTGTGTCCCGTGGTGTCCCAATTTGTCCCCCGCTGTGTCACCCGGTGAGTCCCCGCTGTGTCTCCGCTGTGTCCTGCTGTGTCCTCCCTGTGTCCCCCGCTGTGTCCCCCACTGGGTCCTGCTGTGTCTCCTGCTGTGTCTCCGCTGTTTCACGCTATGTCCTGCTGTGTCCCGCTGTGTCCTCGCTGTGTCCCACGCTCTGTTCCACTGTATTCTCGCTGTGTCCCCCGATGTGTCACGTTGTGTCCCCAGGTGTGTACCCCACTGTGTTCCGCTGTGTCCCTGCTGTATCGACGCTGTGTCCCACTTGGTCCCGCTGTGTCCTCGCTGTGTTCCGCGCTGTGTCCCGCTGTGTACCCCTCGGTGTCCCCCTCTGTTTCCCGCTGTGTCCCCCGCTGTGTCCCGCTGTGTCTCCAGTGTCCCCCGCTGTGTCCCGCTGTGTACTGCTGTGTCCCCGCTGTGTAACGCTGTGTGCCCGCTGTATCGACGCTGTGTCCCGCTGTGTCCCGCTGTGTCCCCCGCTGTGTCCCGCTGTGTCCCTGCTGTGACCCGGTCTGTGTCCCTGTTGTGTCCAGCTGTGTCCCCCGCTGTGTCCCGCTGAGTCCCGCTGTGTCCCCCGCTGTGTCCCGCTGTGTCCCCGCAGGTTCACCGCTGTTTCACGCTGTGTCCTGCTGTGTTCCGTGGTGTCCCGCTTTATTCCCCGCTGTGTCCCGCTGTGTCCACTGCTGGGTCCACGCTGGGTCCCGCTGTTTCCCGCTGTGTCCTCGCTTTGTCCCATGCTGTGTTCCTCTGTGTCCTCCCTGTGTCCCCCGCTGTATCCCGCTGTGTCCCCCGCTGTGCCCCGCAGTGTCCCGCTGTGTCCCGCTGTGTCCTCGCTGTGTCCCACTGTGTCCCCGCTGTTTCCCCGCTGGGTCCTGCTGTGTCCCGCTGTGTCCCGCTGGGTCCCCCGCTTTGTCCCGCTGTGTCCCCGCAGTGTCCCCGCTGTGTCCCGCTGTGTCCCACTGTGTCATGTGGTGTCCCGCTTTGTCCCCCGCTATGTCCACTGCTGCGTCCCCTCTGTGTCCCCGCTGTGTCCCCCGCTGTGTCCCGCTGTGTCCCCCACTGTGTCCCTCGCTGTGTCCCCCTCTGTGTCCTGCTGTGTCCCGCTGTGTCATCTGCAGTGTCCTTGTTGTGTCCCTGCTGGGTCCCGCTGTGTCACCGCTGTGTCCCGCTGTGTCTCTGCTCTATAGACGCTGTGTCCCGCTGTGTCCCCTGCTGTGTCCCGCTGGGTCCCGCTGTGTTCCCCGCTGTGTCCCGCTGTGTCCCCGCAGGTTCACCGCTGTTTCACGCTGTGTCCTGCTGTGTTCCGTGGTGTCCCACTTTGTCCCCCGCTGTGTCCCGCTGTGTCCACTGCTGGGTCCCCGCTGAGTCCCCGCTGGGTCCCGCTGTGTCTCGCTGTTTCCCGCTGTGTCCTCGCTTTGTCCCATGCTGTGTTCCGCTGTGTCCTCCCTGTGTCCCCCGCTGTGTCCCGCTGTGTCCCCCGCTGTGCCCCGCAGTGTCCCGCTGTGTCCCGCTGTGTCCTCGCTGTGTTCGACTGTGTCCCCACTGTGTCCCCGCTGTTTCCCCGCTGGGTCCTGCTGGGTCCCGCTGGGTCCCGCTGGGTCCCCTGCTTTGTCCCGCTGTGTCCCCGCAGTGTCCCCGCTGTGTCCTGCTGTGTCCCATTGTGTCCTGTGGTGTCCCGCTTTGTCCCCCGCTATGTCCCCAGCTGAGTCCCCTCTGTGTCCCCGCTGTGTCCCGCTGTGTCCCCCGCTGTGTCCCGCTGTGTCCCCCGCTGTGTCCTGCTGTGTCCCGCTGTGTCCTGCTGGGTCCCGCTGTGTCCCCGCTGTGTCCCCACTGTGTCCCCGCTGTGTCCCGCTTTGTCCACCGCTGTGTCCCGCTGTGTCCCCGCAGGTTCACCGCTGTTTCATGCTGTGTCCCGCTGTGTTCCGTGGTGTCCTGCTTTGTCCCCCGCTTTGGCCCCCCCTGAGCCACCTTTGTGTCCCCGCTGTGTCCCGCTGTGTCCTCGCTGTGTCCGCCTCTGTCTCCCGCTCTGTCCACCGCTGTGTCCCAAGCTGTGTCCCGCTGTGTGCCCCGCTGTGTCCTGCTGGGTCCCGCTGTGTCCCCGCTGTGTCCCTGCTGTGTCCTCGCTGTGTTCCCCGCTGTGTCTTGCTGTGTCCCCCGCTGTGTCCCGCTGTGTCTACTTCTGTGTCCCCACTGTGTCCCTCTGTGTTTCACTGTGTCCCGCTGTGTCCTCGCTGTTTCCCACGCTGTGTTCTTCTGTGTCCTCGCTGTGTTCCCTGCAGTGTCCCGCTGTTTACTCCTCTGTGTCCCCCGCTGTGTCCCGCTGTGTCCCGCTGTGTACTGCTGTGTCCCCCGCTGAGTCCCGCTGTGTCCCAATGTGTCCTCGCTGTGTCCCGCGCTGGGTCCTGCTATGTCCCCCCTGTGTCCCCCGCTGTGTCCCGCTGTGTCCGGCTGTGTCCCCCGCTGTGTCCCCCGCAGTGTCAGCGCTGTGTCCCGCTGTGTCCTCGCTGTGTCCCTCTGTGTCTCGCTGTGCCCCCACTGTGTCCCGTTGTGTTCACAGCTGTGTACCACGCTGTGTAACGCTGTGTCCCCGCTGTATCGACGCTGTGTACCGCTGGTTTCCCGCTGTGTCCTCGCTGTGTTCCCCGCTGTGTCCCGCTGTGTCCCCCACTGTGTCCCCCGCTGTTTCCCTATGTGTCCCACGCTTTGTCCCCCCAGTGTCCCCCGCAGTTTCCCCGCTGTGTCCCGCTGTTTCCCACTGTGTTTCTGTGGTGTCCCGCTTTGTCCCCCCGCTGTGTCCCCCGGTGAGTCGCCGCTGTGTCCCCGCTTTGTCCCGCTGAGTCCTCCATGTGTCCCCCGCTGTGTCCCGCTGTTTCCGGCTGTGTCCCACGCTGTGTCCCCCGCTGTGTCCCTGCAGTGTCAGCGCTGTTTCCCGCTGTGTCCTCGCTGTGTCCCCCGCTGTCTCCCGCTGTGTCCCCGGCTGTGTCCCGCTGTGTCCCACGCTGTGTCCCGCTGTGTCCCTGCAGTGTCCCCGCTGTGTCCCGCTGTGTCCCATTGTGTCCTGTGGTGTCCCGATTTGTCCCCCGCTATGTCCCCTGCTGAGTCCTTTCTGTGTCCCCGCTGTGTCCCGCTGTATCCCCTGCTGTGTCCCGCTGTGTCCCCCGCTGTGTCCTGCTGTGTACCGCTGTGTCCTGCTGGGTCCTGCAGTGTCCCCGCTGTGTCCCCGCTGTGTCCCGCTGTGTCCCCGCAGGTTCACCGCTGTTTCACGCTGTGTCCCGCTGTGTTCCATGGTGTCCCGCTTTGTCCCCCGCTGTGGCCCCCCTGAGCCACCTCTGTGTCCCCGCTGTGTCCCGCTGTGTCCTCGCTGTGTCCGCCTCTGTCTCCCGCTCTGTCCACCGCTGTGTCTCATGCTTTGTCCCCGCTAGGTCCCGCTGTGTCCCGCTCTGTCCCCCACTGTGTCCCCCGCTGAGTCCTCTATGTGTCGCCACTGTGTCCCGCTGTGTCCTCGCTGTGTCCCCTGCTATCTCCCGCTTTGTCCCACGCTGTGTCCCGCTGTGTCCTCGCTGTGTCCCCGGCTGTGTCATGCTGTGTTCCCGCTGTGTCCCAAGCTGTGTCCCACTGTGTCCCGCTGTGTTCCCCGCTGTGTCCTGCTGGGTGCCGCTGTGTCTACTGCTGTGTCCCCACTGTGTCCCACTGTGTCTCGCTGTGTCCCGCTGTGTCCTCGATGTTTCCCATGCTGTGTTCTGCTGTGTCCTCGCTGTGTCCCCCGCTGTGTCAAGTTGTGTACCCAGCTGTGTACCCCGCTGTGTCCCGCTGTGTCCCCGCTGTATCGACGCTGTGTCCCGCTTGGTCCCGCTGTGTCCTCGCTGTGTTCCCCGCTGTGTCCCGCTGTTTACCCCTCTGTGTCCCCCGCTGTGTCCCGCTGTGTCCCGCTGTGTACTGCTGTGTCCCCCGCTGAGTCCCGCTGTGTCCCCGCTGTGTCCCCAATGTGTCCTCGCTGTGTCCCGCGCTGGGTCCCGCTGTGTCCCCCCTGTGTCCCCCGCTGTGTCCCGCTGTGTCCGGTGTGTCCCCCCCTGTGTCCCCCGCTGTGTCCCCCGCAGTGTCAGCGCTGTGTCCCGATGTGTCCTTGCTGTGTCCCCCGCTGTGTCCCGCTGTGTCCCCGCTGCGTCCCGCTGTGTCCTACTGTGTCCCGTGGTGTCCTGCTTTTTCCCCTCTTTGTCCCCTGCTGAGTCCCCTCTGTGTCCCCGCTGTGTCCAGCTGTGTCCTCGCTGTGTCCTCCGCTGTCTCCCGCTTTGTCCCACGCTGTGTCCTACTGTGTCCCACTGTGTCCCTGCTGTGTCCCCCGCTGTGTCCCGCTGTGTCCCCCGCTGTGTCCTGCTGGGTCCCGCTGGGTCCCTGCTGTGTCCCTGCTGTGTCCAGCTGTGTCCCCCGCTGTATCCCGCTGGGTCCCGCTGGGTCCCCCGCTGGGTCCCGCTGTGTCCCCGCAGGTTCACCGCTGTTTCACGCTGTGTCCTGCTGTGTTCCGTGGTGTCCCGCTTGTCCGCCGCTGTGTCCCGCTGTATCCACTGCTGGGTCCCCGCTGTGTCCCGCTGTGTTTCGCTGTGTCCCGCTGTGTCCTCGCTTTATCCCATGCTGTGTTCCGCTGTGTCCTCCCTGTGTCCCCCGCTGTGTCCCGCTGTGTCCCCCGCTGTGCCCCGCAGTGTCCCGCTGTGTCCCGCTCTGTCCCCCACTGTGTCCTCCGCTGAGTCCTCTATGTGTCGACGCTGTGTCCTGCTGTGTCCTCGCTGTGTCCCCTGCTGTCTCCCGCTTTGTCCCACGCTGTGTCCCGCTGTGTCCCGCTGTGTCCTCGCTGTGTCCCCCACTGTGTCCTGCTGTGTTCCCGCTGTGTCCCAAGCTTTATCCCGCTGTGTCCCGCTGTGTGCCCCGCTGTGTCCCACTATGTTCCCGCAGTGTCCCCGCTGTGTCCCCGCTGTGTCCTCGCTGTGTTCCCCGCTGTGTCCCGCTGTGTCCCCCGCTGTGTCTCGCTGTGTCTACTGCTGTGTCCCCACTGTGTGCCGCTGTGTCTTGCTGTGTCCCGCTGTGTCCTCGCTGTTTCCCACGCTTTGTTCTGCTGTGTCCTCGCTGTGTCCCCCGCTGTGTCCCGCTGGGTCCTCCTGTTTCCTCTCTGTGTTCCCCACTGTGTCCCGCTGTGTCCCCCGCTGTGTCCCTTGCTGTGTCTCCCGCTGTGTTCCGCTGTGTCCCGCTGTGTCCCACGCTGTGTCCTTGCTGTGTCCCCGCTGGGTCCCGCTGGGTCCCGCAGTGTCCCCCGCTGAGTCCCGCTGTGTCACCGCTGTGTCCCGCTCTGTCCCCGCTCTATCGACGCTGTGTCCCGCTGTGTCCTGCTGTGTCCTCTCTTTGTTCCCCGCTGTGTCCCGCTGTGTCCCCCGCTGTGTCTCTCGCTGTGTCACCGCTGTGTCCTGCTGTGTCCTCGCTGTGTCCCCTGCTGTGTCCCGCTTTGTCACCGCTGTGTCCTGCTGTGTCCTCGCTGTGTCCCCCACTGTGTCCCGCTTTGTCCCTGCTGTGTACCCCGCTGTGTCCCGCTGTGTCCCCCACTGTGTCCCGCTGTGTCCCGCTGTGTCCCCCGCTGTGTCCCCGCTGTGTCCCGCTGTGTCCCCCGCTGTGTCCCGCTGTGTCCACTGCTGGGTCCCCGCTGTGTCCCGCTGTGTCTCGCTGTGTCCCGCTGGGTCCTCGCTTTGTCCCATGCTGTGTTAAGCTGTGTCCTCCCTGTGTCCCCCGCTGTGTCCCGCTGTGTCCCCCGCTGTGCCCCGCAGTGTCCCGCTGTGTCCCCCTGGATCCCGCTGGGTCGTCCGCTGTGTCCCGCTGTGTCCCACGCTGTGCCCCGCAGTGTCCCGCTGTGTCCCGCTCTGTCCCCCACTGTGTCCCCCGCTGAGTCCTCTATATGTCGATGCTGTGTCCTGCTGTGTCCTCGCTGTGTCCCCTGCTGTCTCCCGCTTTGTTCCACGCTGTGTCCCGCTGTGTCCCGCTGTGTCCTCGCTGTGTCCCCCGCTGTGTCCTGCTGTGTTCCCGCTGTGTCCCAAGCTGTGTCCCGCTGTGTCCCGCTGTGTGCCCCGCTGTGTCCCACTATGTTCCCGCAGTGTCCCCGCTGTGTCCCCGCTGTGTCCTCGCTGTGTTCCCCGCTGTGTCCCGCTGTGTCCCCCGCTGTGTCTCGCTGTGTCTACTGCTGTGTCCCCACTGTGTCCCGCTGTGTCTCGCTGTGTCCCGCTGTGTCCTCGCTGTTTCCCACGCTGTGTTCTGCTGTGTCCTCGCTGTGTCCCCCGCTGTGTCCCGCTGTGTCCTGCTGTGTCATCTCTGTGTTCCCCACTCTGTCCCGCTGTGTCCCCCGCTGTGTCCCTCGCTGTGTCCCGCTGTGTTCCCGCTGTTGTCCCCCGCTGTGTCCTTGCTGTGTCCCCGCTGGGTCCCCGCTGGGG
>NW_012293097.1:0-6955 GCF_000151885.1 Dipodomys ordii | reverse complement strand
AGAAGAAGAAGATGAAGAAGAAGAAGAAGATGTTTTTATGAAGAAGAAGAAGAAGAAGAAGAAGGAGAAGGAGAAGCATAAGGAGAAGAAGTAGAAGCAGAAGCAGGAGAAGCAGAAGCAGTAGAAAAAGAATAAGCATAAGAAGAAGAAGCAGAGGGAGAAGCAGAAGAAGGAGAAGGAGCAGCAGAAAGAGAATTGGAAGCAGAATCAGAAGGAGAAGCAGAAGAAGGAGTAGCAGAAGCAGAAGAAGCAGCAGAAGGAGAAGCAGAAGCAGAAAAAGATGCAGAACGAGAATCAGGAGAAGCAGAAGAAGCAGAAGCAGAAGGAGAAGCAGAAGTAGGAGAAGGAGAAAAATAAGGAAGTGCAACAGAAGCAATAGGAGAAGCAGAAGGAGAAGCAGAAGCAGAATGAGAAGCAGAAAGAGAAACAGTAGAAGCAGAAGAAGCAGGAAAAGCAGAAGCAGAAGAAAGAGAAGAAGAAGAAGAAGAAAAAGAAGAAGAAGAAGAAGAGGAAGAAGAAGAAGAAGCAGCAGCATAAGGAGAAGCATAAGGAGAAGCAGGAGAAGCAGAAGCAGGAGAAGCAGAAGCAGAAGAAAAAGAATAAGCAAAAGAAGCAGAAGCAGTGGGAGAAGCAGAAGAAGGAGAAGGAGAAGGAGCAGCAGAAGGAGAAGGAGAAGAAGAAAGAGAAGCCGAAACAGAAGGAGAACAAGAGGGAGAAGCAGGAGAATCAGAAGAACAGAAGTAGAAGCAGAAAGAGGAGAAGAATGAGAAGCAGAAGTAGAATCAGAAGAAACAGAAGAAGAAGAAGCAGAAGAAACAGAAGCAAAAGAAACAGAATAAGGAGAAGAGCAGAAGCAGAAGCAGAAGGACAAACAGAAGAAGCAGAAGCAAAAGGAGAAGCAAAAGAAGGAGAAGGAGAAGCAGAAGCAGAAGAAGAAGCATAAAAACAAGCACAAGCAGGGGATGCAGAAGGAGGAGCAGGAGAAGCAGAAGAATCAGAAGCTGAAGGAGAAGCAGAAGTAGGAGAAGGAGAAGGAGGAGAAGCAGAAGCAGAAGCAGAAGCGGAATGAGAAGCAGAAAGAGAAGCAGGAGAAGCACAAGAAGCAGAAGCAGGAGAAGCCGAAAGAGAAGAAGCAGAAGAAGCAGAAACAGAAGCAGAAGTAGAAGCAGAAGCAGAAGGAGAAGCAGCAGAAGAAGTAGAACCAGAAATTCAGGCAGGAGAAACAGAAGAAGCAGAAGCAGAAGGAAAAGCAAATGAGAAGCAGAAGAAGAAGTAGAAGAAGCAGCAGAAGGAGAAGCAGCAGAAGAAGCAGAAAAAGAAGTAGGAGAAGCAGAAGCAGAAAGAGAAGTAGAAGCAGAAGAAGCAGAAGAAGCAGAAGCAGAAGAAGAAGCAGTAGAAGCATAAGAAGCAGAAGCAGGAGAAGCAGAAGAAAAAGAAGAAGCATAAGAAGCAGAAGCAGAGGGAGACACAGAAGAAGGAGAAGGAGCAGCAGAAGGTGAAGCAGAAGGAGATGCAGAAGCAGAAAAAGAAGCAGAAACAGAAGGAGAAGAAGAAGGAGAAGTTGGAGAATCAGAAGAAGCAGAAGAAGAAGCAGAAAGAGAAGCAGAAGAAGGAGAAGGAGCAGCAGAACGAGAAGGACAAGTAGGAGAAGCAGAAGAAGCAGAAGACGCAGAAGCAGAATGAGCAGCAGAAGGAGAAATTGAAGCAGAAGCAGAAGGAGAAGCAGAAGCAGAAGGAGAAGCAGAAGAAGGAGAAGGAGAAGCAGAAAGAGAAGCAGAACGAGAAGCAGGAGAAGCAGAAGCAGGTGAAGCAGAAGCAGAAGAAACAGAAGGAGAAGAAGCAGAAGCAGAAGGAGAAGCAGAAACAGAAGGAAAAGCAGAAAGAGAAGCAGAAGAAGCAGAATCTGGAGAAGCAGAAGGAGAAGCAGAAGCAGAAAGAGAAGCAAAAGCAGAAGGAGAAGCAGAAGGAGAAGAAAAAGAAACAAAAGAAGCAGAGGCAGTATCAGAAGAAGCAGAAGATGCAAAAGCAGAAGGAGAAGCAGAAGGAAAAGCAGAAGAACGAGAAGGAGAAACAGAAGGAGATGCAGAAAGAGAAGCAGAAAAAGGAGCAGGAGAAAGAAAAGCAGCATGAGAAGCAGAAGAGCAGCAGGAGAAGCAGAAAGAAGAGAAGCAGAAGGGGAAGCAGGAGATGCAGAAACAAGAGAAGCAGAAGCAGAAGAAACAGGAGAAAGACAAGACGCAGAAGCAGAGGGAGAAGCAGAAACAGAAGGAGAAGCAGAAAGAAAAGTAGGGGAAGCAGAAGAAGCAGAAGCAGGAGAAGCAGAAGCATAAGAATCCGAAGAAGCAGAAGAAGACCCTGAAGCAGAAGGAGAAGCAGGAGAAGCAGAATAAGCAGAATCTGGAGAAGCAGAATGAGAAGCAGTAGGAGAAGCAGAAGCAGAAAGAGAATCAAAAGCAGAAGGAGATGCAGAAGAAGTAGAATCCGTAGCAGTTGTAGCAGAAGCAGAACGAGAAGCAGAAGGAAAAGCAGAAGAACAAGAAGGAGAAGGAGAAACAGAAGGAGAAACACAAGAAGAAGCAGAAAGAGAAGCAGGTAAAGCAGCAGAAGAAGAAGCAGAAGGAGAATCAGAAGGAGAAGCAGAAGAAGGAGAAGGAGAAGCAGAAGAAGATGCAGAAGAAGAAGCAGGAGAAGCAGAAGAAGCAGAAGCAGAAGGAGAAGAAGGGCAAACAGAAGAAGCAGAAGCAAAAGGAGAAGCAAAAGAAGGAGAAGGAGAAGGAGAAGCAGAAGCAGAAGAAGAAGCATAAGGACAAGCACAAGCAGGAGATGCAGAAGGAGGAGCAGGAGAAGCAGAAGAAACAGAAGCTGAAGGAGAAGCAGAAGTAGGAGAAGGAGAAGGAGGAGAAGCAGAAGCAGAAGGAGAAGCAGAAGCGGAATGAGAAGCAGAAAGAGAAGCAGGAGAAGGACAAGAAGCAGAAGCAGGAGAAGCCGAAAGAGAAGAATCAGAAGAGGCAGAAACAGAAGCAGAAGTAGAAGCAGAAGCAGAAGGAGAAGCAGCAGAAGATGTAGAACCAGAAATTCAGGCAGGAGAAAAAGAAGAAGCAGAAGCAGAACGAGAAGCAAAAAGAGAAGCAGAAGAAGAAGTAGAAGAAGCAGCAGAAGGAGAAGCAGCCTAAGAAGCAGAAAAAGAAGTAGGAGAAGCAGAAGCAGAAAGAGACGTAGAAGCCGAAGAAGCAGAAGCAGAAGTAGAAGCAGTAGAAGCATAAAAAGCAGAAGCTGGAGAAGCAGAAGCAGAAGAAAAAGAAGAAGCAGAAGCAGAGGGAGACACAGAAGAAGGAGAAGGAACAGCAGAAGGTGAAGCAGAAGGAGATGCAGAAGCAGAAAGAGAAGCAGAAACAGAAGGAGAAGAAGAAGCAGAAGTAGGAAAATCAGAAAAAGCAGAAGCAGAAGCAGAAAGAGTAGCAGAAGAAGGAGAAGGAGAAGCAGAACGAGAAGGACAAGCAGGAGAAGCAGAAGAAGCAGAAGCGGGAGAAGCAGAAGCAGAAGCAGAAGCAGAAGCAGAAGCAGAAGAAGAAGAAGAAGAAGAAGAAGAAGAAGAAGAAGAAGAAGAAGAAGAAGAAGAAGAAGAAGAAGAAGAAGAAGAAGAAGAAGAAGAAGAAGAGAAGAAGAAGAAGAAGAAGAAACAGAAGAAGGAGAAGGAGCAGAAGGAAAAGCAGAAGCAGAAGGAGAAGCAGAAAGAGAAGCAGAAGAAGCAGAAGGAGCAGTAGCAGCAGAAGCAGAAGCAGAAGAAACAGAAGAAGCCCAAGAACCAGAAGGAGAACCTGAAGCAGAAGGAGAAGCAGAAGCAGGAGAAGCTGGAAAAGCAGAAGCAGAAGAAACAGAACAAGCAGAAGAAGCAGAAACAAAACGAGAAGCAGAAGAAGAAGAAGAAGAAGAAGAAGAAGAAGAAGAAGAAGAAGAAGAAGAAGAAGAAGAAGAAGAAGAAGAAGAAGAAGAAGAAGGAGAAAGAGAAGGATTAGGAGTAGGAGGAGCAGAAGCAGAATTAGAAGCAGAAAGAGAAGCAGAAGGAGAAAGAGAAGAAGCAGAAGCAGGAGAAGCAGAAGCAGAAGCAGAATGAGAAGCACAAGAAGGAGAAATTGAAGGAGAAGGAGAATGGGACGGAGAAGCAGAAGGAGAAGTAGGAGAAGCAGAAAAAGAAGCAGGAGAAGCAGAAGCAGAAGAAGGAGAAGAGCAGAAGCAGAAGGAGAAGCAGAAGCAGAAGGAGAAGCAGAAGAAGCAGAAGCTGATGCAGAAGAAGAAAAAGAAACAGAAAAAGCAGAAGAAGCAGAAGAAGAAGCAGCAGGAAAAGCAGAAGAAGAAGAAGGAGAAAGAGAAAGAGAAGGAATAGGAGTAGGAGAAACAGAAGGATAAGCAGAAGCAGAAAGAGAAGCAGGAGAAGCAGAAGAAGCAGGAGAAGCAAAAGCAGAAGAAAAAGAAGAAGCATAAGTAGCAGAAGCAGAGGGAGAAACAGAAGAAGGAGAAGGAGCAGCAGAAGGTGAAGCAGAAGGAGATGCAGAAGCAGATAGAGAAGCAGAAACAGAAGGAGAAGAAGAAGGAGAAGTTGGAGAATCAGAAGAAGCAGAAGCAGAAGCAGAAAGAGCAGAAGAAGGAGAAGGAGAAGCAGAAGGAGAAGGAAAAGCAGGAGAAGCAGAAGAAGCAGAATCGGGAGAAGCAGAAGAAGAAGAAGAAACAGAAGAAGGAGAAGGAGCAGAAGGAGAAGCAGAAGCAGAAGGAGAAGCAGAAAGAGAAGCAGAAGAAGCAGTAGCAGGAGAAGCAGAAGCAGAAGAAACAGAAGAAGTCCAAGAACCAGAAGGAGAACCTGAAGCAGAAGGAGAAGCAGAAGCAGCAGAAGCTGGAAAAGCAGAAGCAGAAGAAAAAGAAGAATCATAAGTAGCAGAAGCAGAGGGAGAAACAGAAGAAGGGGAAGGAGCAGCAGAAGGTGAAGCAGAAGGAGACGCAGAAGCAGAAAGAGAAGCAGAAACAGAAGGAGAAGAAGAAGGAGAAGTTGAAGAATCAGAAGAAGCAGAAGCAGAAGCAGAAAGAGCAGCAGAAGAAGGAGAAGGAGAAGAAGAAGGAGAAGGACAAGCAGGAGAAGCAGAAGAAGCAGAAGCGGGAGAAGCAGAAGAAGAAGAAGAAACAGAAGAAGGAGAAGGAGCAGAAGGAGAAGCAGAAACATAAGGAGAAGCAGAAAGAGAAGCAGAAGAAGCAGTAGCAGGAGAAGCAGAAGAAGCAGAATCTGGAGAAGCAGAATGAGAAGCAGTAGGAGAAGCAGAAGCAGAAAGAGAATCAAAAGCAGAAGGAGATGCAGAAGAAGTAGAAGCCGTAGCAGTTGTAGCAGAAGCAGAAGGAGAAGCAGAAGGAAAAGCAGAAGAACAAGAAGGAGAAGGAGAAACAGAAGGAGAAACACAAGAAGAAGCAGAAAGAGAAGCAGGTAAAGCAGCAGAAGAAGAAGCAGAAGGAGAATCAGAAGGAGAAGCAGAAGAAGGAGAAGGAGAAGCAGAAGAAGATGCAGAAGGAGAAGCAGAAGAAGCAGAAGCAGAAGGAGAAGAAGGACAAACAGAAGAAGCAGAAGCAAAAGGAGAAGCAAAAGAAGGAGAAGGAGAAGCAGAAGCAGAAGCAGAAGAAGAAGCATAAGGACAAGCACAAGCAGGAGATGCAGAAGGAGGAGCAGGAGAAGCAGAAGAAACAGAAGCTGAAGGAGAAGCAGAAGTAGGAGAAGGAGAAGGAGGAGAAGCAGAAGCAGAAGGAGAAGCAGAAGCGGAATGAGAAGCAGAAAGAGAAGCAGGAGAAGGACAAGAAGCAGAAGCAGGAGAAGCCGAAAGAGAAGAATCAGAAGAGGCAGAAACAGAAGCAGAAGTAGAAGCAGAAGCAGAAGGAGAAGCAGCAGAAGATGTAGAACCAGAAATTCAGGCAGGAGAAACAGAAGAAGCAGAAGCAGAAGCAGAAGGAGAAGCAAAAAGAGAAGCAGAAGAAGAAGTAGAAGAAGCAGCAGAAGGAGAAGCAGCCTAAGAAGCAGAAAGAGACGTAGAAGCCGAAGAAGCAGAAGCAGAAGAAGAAGCAGTAGAAGCATAAGAAGCAGAAGCAGGAGAAGCAGAAGTAGAAGAAAAAGAAGAAGCAGAAGCAGAGGGAGACACAGAAGAAGGAGAAGGAACAGCAGAAGGTGAAGCAGAAGGAAATGCAGAAGCAGAAGGAGAAGCAGAAACAGAAGGAGAAGAAGAAGGAGAAGTTGGAGAATCAGAAGAAGCAGAAGAAGAAGCAGAAAGAGTAGCAGTAGAAGGAGAAGGAGAAGCAGAACGAGAAGTACAAGCAGGAGAAGCAGAAGAAGCAGAAACGGGAGAAGCAGAAGCAGAAGCAGAAGAAGAAGAAGAAGAAGAAGAAGAAGAAGAAGAAGAAGAAGAAGAAGAAGAAGAAGAAGAAGAAGAAGAAGAAGAAGAACAAGAAGAAGAAGAAGAAGAAGAAGAAACAGAAGAAGGAGAAGGAGCAGAAGGAGCAGAAGGAAAAACAGAAGGAGAAGCAGAAAGAGAAGCAGAAGAAGCAGAAGGAGCAGTAGCAGCAGAAGCAGAAGCAGAAGAAACAGAAGAAGCCCAAGAACCAGAAGGAGAACATGAAGCAGAAGGAGAAGCAGAAGCAGGAGAAGCTGGAAAAGCAGAAGCAGAAGAAACAGAACAAGCAGAAGAAGCAGAACAAAACGAGAAGCAGAAGAAGAAGAAGGAGAAAGAGAAGGATTAGGAGTAGGATGAGCAGAAGCAGAATTAGAAGCAGAAAGAGAAGCAGAAGGAGAAACAGAAGAAACAGAAGCAGGAGAAGCAGAAGCAGAATGAGAAGCATAATAAGGAGAGTTGAAGGAGAAGGAGAATGTACGGAGAAGCAGAAGGAGAAGTAGGAGAAGCAGTATGAAGCAGGAGAAGCAGAAGAAGGA
>NW_012293096.1:0-5335 GCF_000151885.1 Dipodomys ordii | reverse complement strand
AGAAAGAGAAGCAGAAGGAATAGCAGAAGAACAAGAAGGAGAAACAGAAGGAGAAGCAGAAGGACAAGCAGAAGGACAAGCAGGAAAAGAAGAAGAAGCAGAAGCAGACGGAGAAGCAGAAGAAGGAGAAGGAGAAGCAGAAGCAGAAGAAGAAGCAGAACGAAAAGCACAAGCAGAAGGAGATGCAGAAGGAGAAGCAGGTGAAGCAGAAGAAACAGAAGCAGAAGGAGAAGAAGAAGGAGAAGAAGCAGAATCAGAAGAAGCAGAAGCAGAAATAGAAAGAGAAGCCGACGAAGAGAAACAGAATGAGAAGCAGGAGAAGCAGAAGAAGCAGAAGCGGGAGAAGCAGAAGAAGAAGAAACAGAAGAAGGAGAAGGAGCAGAAGGAGAAGCAGAAAGAGAAGCAGGAAAAGCAGAAGAAGCAGAAGCAGGAGAAGCAGATGCAGAAAACAGGAGAAGGACAAGAAGCAGAAGCAGAAGGAGGAGCAGAAACAGAAGGAGAAGCAGAAAGAGAAAGAGGGGAAGCAGAAGAAGCAGAAGCAGGAGAAGCAGAAGCATAAGAATCCGAAAAAGCAGAAGCAGAACCTGAAGCAGAAGGAGAAGCAGGATAAGCAGAAGAAGCAGAATCTGGAGAAGCAGAATGAGAAGCTGAAGTAGAAGCAGAAGCAGAAGCAGAAAGAGAATCAAAAGCAGAAGGAGAAGCAGAAGAAACAGAAGAAGCAGAAGCAGTAGCAGTTGCAGCAGAAGCAGAAGGAGAAGCAGAAGGAAAATCAGAAGAACGAGAAGGAGAAGGAGAAACAGAAGGAGAAGCAGAAGGAGAATCAGGAGAAGCAGAAGGAGAAGCAGAAGGAGAAACAGAAGCAGAAGAAGCAGCAGAAGGAGAAGCAGAAGCAGAAGAAGATGCATAAGGAGAAGCAGGAGAAGCAGAAGAAGCAGAAGCAGAAGGAGAAGTAGAAGTAGGAGAAGGAGAAGGAAGAGCCGCAGAAGAAATAGGAAAAGCAGAAGGAGAAGCAGAAGCAGAATGAGAAGCAGAAAGAGAAGCAGTAGAAGCAGAAGAAGCAGGAAAAGAAGAAGCAGAAGAAAGAGAAGAAGAAGAAGAAGAAGAAGAAGAAGAAGAAGAAGAAGAAGAAGAAGAAGAAGAAGAAGAAGAAGAAGAAGAAGAAGAAGAAGAAGAAGAAGAAGGAGAAGGAGAAGCATAAGGAGAAGAAGTAGAAGCAGAAGCAGGAGAAGCAGAAGCAGGGAAAAAGAATAAGCATAAGTAGAAGAAGCAGAGGGAGAAGCAGAAGAAGGAGAAGGAGCAGCAGAAAGAGAATTAGAAGGAGAATCACAAGGAGAAGCAGAAGAAGGAGTAGCAGAAGCAGAAGAAGCAGCATAAGGAGAAGCAGAAACAGAAAAAGATGCAGAACGAGAATCAGGAGAAGCAGAAGAAGCAGAAGCAGAAGGAGAAGCAGAAGTAGGAGAAGGAGAAGGATAAGGAAGTGCAACAGAAGCAATAGGAGAAGCAGAAGGAGAAGCAGAAGCAGAATGAGAAGCAGAAAGAGAAACAGTAGAAGCAGAAGAAGCAGGAAAAGCAGAAGCAGAAGAAAGAGAAGAAGAAGAAGAAGAAAAAGAAGAAGAAGAAGAGGAAGAAGAAGAAGAAGAAGCAGCATAAGGAGAAGCAGTAGAAGCAGAAGCAGGAGAAGCAGAAGCAGAAGAAAAAGTATAAGCAAAAGAAGCAGAAGCAGTGGGAGAATCAGAAGAAGGAGAAGGAGAAGGAGCAGCAGAAGGAGAAGGAGAAGCAGAAAGAGAAACCGAAACAGAAGGAGAACAAGAAGGAGAAGCAGGAGAAACAGAAGAACAGAAGTAGAAGCAGAAAGAGGAGAAGAACGAGAAGCAGAAGTAGAATCAGAAGAAACAGAAGCAAAAGAAACAGAAGAAGGAGAAGAGCAGAACCAGAAGCAGAAGGAGAAGCAGAAGAAGAAGGAGAAGCAGAAAGAGTTGCAGGAGAAGAAGAAGAAGCAGGAGAAGCAGAAGCAGAAGAAACAGGAGAAGCCGAAGAAGCAGAAGCAGAATCAGAAGCAGAAGGAGAAACAGAAGTAGCACAATCTGAAGCAGAAACAGAAGAAACAGAAATAGTAGAATAAGCAGAAGCAGATGCACCAGGAGAAGCAGAAGAAGAAGAAGAAGAAGAAGGAGAAGGCGAAAGAGAAGGATTAGGAGTAGGAGAAGCAAAAGGATAAGCAGAAGCAGAAAGAGACGCAGTAGGAGAAGCAGCACGAGAAGAAGGAGAAGCAGGAGAAGCAGAAGCAGGAGAAGCAGAAGAAAAAGAAGACGCAGAAGCAGAATGAGCAGCAGAAGAAGAAATTGAAGCAGAAGCAGAAGGAGAAGCAGAAGCAGAAGGAGAAGCAGAAGAAGGAGAAGGAGAAGCAGAAAGAGAAACCGAACTAGAAGCAGGAGAAGCAGAAGCAGGAGAAGCCGAAGAAGCAGAATCTGGAGAAGCAGAAGGAGAAGCAGAAGAAGCAGAATCTGGAGAAGCAGAAGGAGAAGTAGAAGCAGAAAGAGAAGCAAAAGCAGAAGGAGAAGCAGAATGAGAAGCAGAAGAAACAAAAGAAGCAGAGGCAGTAGCAGAAGAAGCAGAAGATGCAGAAGCAGAAGGTAAAGCAGAAGGAAAAGCAGATGAACGAGAAGGAGAAGGAGAAGGAGAAACAGAAGGCGAAGCAGTAAGAGAAGCAGAAGAAGGAGCAGGAGAAAGAAAAGCAGCAGGAGAAGCAGAAAGAGAAGCAGAAAGAGAAGCAGGAGATGCAGAAACAGGAGAAGCAGAAGCAGAAGAAACAGGAGAAGGACAAGACGCAAAAGCAGAGGGAGAAGCAGAAACAGAAGGAGAAGCAGAAAGAGAAGTAGGGGAAGCAGAAGAAGCAGAAGCAGGAGAAGCAGAAGCATAAGAATCCGAAGAAGCAGAAGCAGAACCTGAAGCAGAAGGAGAAGCAGATGAAGCAGAAGAAGCAGAATCTGGAGAAACAGAATGAGAAGCAGTAGGAGAAGCAAAAGCAGAAAGAGATTCAAAAGCAGAAGGAGAAGCAGAAGAAACAGAAGAAGTAGAAGCCGTAGCAGTTGTAGCAGAAGCAGAACGAGAAGCAGAAGGAAAAGCAGAAGAACAAGAAGGAGAAGGAGAAACAGAAGGAGAAACAGAAGGAGAAGCAGAAGGAGAAGCAGTAAAGCAGCAGCAGAAGAAGCAGAAGGAGAATCAGAAGGAGAAGCAGAAGAAGGAGAAGCAGACGAAGATGCAGAAGGAGAAGCAGGAGAAGCAGAAGAAGCAGAAGCAGAAGGAGAAGAAGGACAAACAGAAGAAGCAGAAGCAAAAGGAGAAGCAAAAGAAGGAGAAGGAGAAGCAGAAGCAGAAGAAGAAGCAGAAGGAGAAGAAGGACAAACAGAAGAAGCAGAAGCAAAAGGAGAAGCAAAAGAAGGAGAAGGAGAAGGAGAAGCAGAAGAAGAAGCAGAAGACAAGCACAAGCAGGAGATGCAGAAGGAGGTGCAGGAGAAGCAAAAGAAACAGAAGCTGAAGGAGAAGCAGAAGTAGGAGAAGGAGAAGGAGGAGAAGCAGAAGGAGAAGCAGAAGTGGAATGAGAAGCAGAAAGAGAAGCAGGAGAAGCACAAGAAGCAGAAGCAGGAGAAGCCGAAAGAGAAGAAGCAGAAACAGAAGCAGAAGTAGAAGCAGAAGCAGAAGGAGAAGCAGCAGAAGAAGTAGAACCAGAAATTCAGGCAGGAGAAACAGAAGAAGCAGAAGCAGAAGCAGAAGGAGAAGCAAAAAGAGAAGCAGTAGGAGAAGTAGAAGAAGCTGCAGAAGGAGAAGCAGCAGAAGAAGCAGAAAAACAAGCAGGAGAAGCAGAAGCAGAAAGAGAAGTAGAAGCAGAAGAAGCAGAAGAAGCAGAAGCAGAAGAAGAAGCAGTAGAAGCATAAGAAGCAGAAGCAGGAGAAGCAGAAGCAGAAGAAAAAGAAGAAGCATAAGAAGCAGAAGCAGAGGGAGACACAGAAGAAGGAGAAGGAGCAGCAGAAGGTGAAGCAGAAGGAGATGCAGAAGCAGAAAGAGAAGCAGAAACAGAAGGAGAAGAAGAAGGAGAAGTTGGAGAATCAGAAGAAGCAGAAGAAGAAGCAGAAAGAGAAGCAGAAGAAGGAGAAGGAGAAGCAGAACGAGAAGGACAAGCAGGAGAAGCAGAAGAAGCAGAAGCGGGAGAATCAGAAGAAGAAGAAGAAGAAGAAGATGAAGAAGAAGAAGAAGAAGAAGAAGAAGAAGAAGAAGAAGAAGAAGAAGAAGAAGAAGAAGAAGAAGAAACAGAAGAAGGAGAAGGAGCAGAAGGAAAAGCAGAAGCAGAAGGACAAGCAGAAAGATAAGCAGAAGAAGCAGAAGAAGCAGTAGCAGGAGAAGCAGAAGAAACAGAAGTAGCCCAAGAACCAGAAAGAGAACCTGAAGCAGAAGGAGAAGCAGAAGCAGGAGAAGCTGGAAAAGCAGAAGCAGAAGAAACAGAACAAGCAGAAGCAGAAGCAGAACGAGAAGCAGAAGAAGAAGAAGAAGGAGAAAGAGAAGGATTAGGAGTAGGAGGAGCAGAAGCAGAATTAGAAGCAGAAAGAGAAGCAGAAGGAGAAACAGAAGAAGCAGAAGCAGGAGAAGCAGAAGCAGAAGCAGAATGAGAAGCACAAGAAGGAGAAATTGAAGGAGAAGGAGAATAGGACGGAGAAGCAGAAGGAGAAGTAGGAGAAGCAGAAAAAGAAGAAGCAGGAGAAGCAGAAGCACAAGAAGGAGAAGAGCAGAAGCCGAAGGAGAATCAGAAGCAGAAGGAGAATCAGAAGAAGCAGAAGCTGATGCAGAAGAAGAAGAAGAAACAGAAAAAGCAGAAGAAGCAGAAGAAGAAGAAGGAGAAAGAGAAAGAGAAGGAATAGGAGTAGGAGAAACAGAAGGATAAGCAGAAGCAGAAAGAGAAGCAGGAGAAGCAGAAGAAGCAGGAGAAGCAAAAGCAGAAGAAAAAGAAGAAGCATAAGTAGCAGAAGCAGAAGTAGAAACAGAAGAAGGAGAAGGAGCAGCAGAAGGTGAAGCAGAAGGAGATGCAGAAGCAGATAGAGAAGCAGAAACAGAAGGAGAAGAAGAAGGACAAGTTGGAGAATCAGAAGAAGAAGAAGCAGAAGTAGAAAGAGCAGAAGAAGGAGAAGGAGAAGCAGAAGGAGAAGGAAAAGCAGGAGAAGCAGAAGAAGCAGAATCGGGAGAAGCAGAAGAAGAAGAAGAACAGAAGAAGGAGAAGGAGCAGAAGGAGAAGCAGAAGGAGAAGCAGAAAGAGAAGCATGAGAAGCAGTAGCAGGAGAAGCAG
>NW_012293095.1:0-1444 GCF_000151885.1 Dipodomys ordii | reverse complement strand
CCCCAGCCTTCCGCATCACATTCAGCATCAGGCACTTTTTAACTGTCTCTTAGATCTTGTGGTCAATCCTCTCTGGTCAGAGACATGTACACATATTTCTATCCCTAACGGGAACATGTGAGAAACTGCCCATAGGATAAAAGCAAAGGGTGGCTGGCCTGAATTAAGTTGGAGTGAGCTATGGCCCCCTTCAGTCCCCAGGTGTGTGTGTGTGTGTGTGTGTGTGGTGTTTCATTTGAACTGTAGGCTTTGCACTTGATAGGCAGGTACTGTTCCACTTGAGCCACACAAGTCCTTTTTTTTTTTTTTTTGCTTTTAGTCATTTTTTAGATAGAGTCTCACATATTTGCCTGAGGCTGGCCTCAGACTGCAAGCCTCGTACTTGGACCTCCCTTGTAGCTATAAGTACAGGCCTGAGCTACCTCACTCAATCTAATTCTCAGGTCTTCCAAATTATATATGCCTGCGAGGGTGAAACCAGTCACTCCTACCACTTCCCAATGGTCCAGCCTTTGAGTGCAAGGCTCCTCCCATCCATGGACCCTGGTCTCACCAGCCGTCAGGACTGAGAGGACATTATCTCCTCACCTTCAGACACCTGTAGAGAAACCAACTGCTTCTTGAGAAGTGGCAATAAGAAAGAAAGAAAGGAAGAAAGAAAGAAAGAAAGAAAGAAAGAAAGAAAGAAAGAAAGAAAGAAAGAAAGAAAGAAAGAAAGTGGAATACATTTACTAGGACCAAAGTTGAAAAAAGTCCTAAATGACTCTTGGTTTGTTTCATAAAATGTGGCATATTTTCTCTCTTGTAATGACTACTGTTACATGTGTGTTAGTTTTATTTCTGTAGTCACATTACATGTTCTTAGGAGCAAAAAAGAGTTTCATAAAATGCAGTGAATTTCATAATGAGATGAATTTATTATTAAAAAATAAAACATTGTAAAATTATATATTGTATTTATCTCCATATATTGGATTACAGTTATTATCTGCTGGTTTATAGTTTATCTTTTTTTCTGTTGGTCATGAGGCTTGAACACAGGGCCCTAGCACTGTCCCTGAGCTCTTTTGTTCAAGGCTAGTGCTTTAACACTCTGAGCCACAGCTCTACTTCCAGTTTCCTGGTGGTTAATTAGAGATAAAAGTCTCATTGACTTTCCTGCCAGTTCTGACTTTGAACCTCGATCCCCAAATCTCAGCCTCCTGAGTAGCTAGGATTACAGGCGTGAGCCACCAGCTCCTGGCTTTATAGTTTATCATTATAGACAATCTTATACTTTTCTGTGTACATTGTCAAATAGATTGTGCTGCTGGGACCATTTTATGAATGAGGAAATTGAAGACGAGAAATCGGAAGACTTGGTAAGGTTGGCAAGACTAGTAAATGGTAGGGCTGAAACTTGAACCAAAGTCCTCCAGTTCAAAACTCCTGGACTCAGATGGGG
>NW_012293094.1:0-1597 GCF_000151885.1 Dipodomys ordii | reverse complement strand
TCAAAATGCGTTAGAACACATGCATGAAAGAAAAAACATTAAAATACATATCTAAGGGTTCATTTTCCTGACATCACATTATCTGACCTTTTCCGCTTGACTCATACATATACTAGATATTGCAAATAAGGGAAACCATGGGACCTATGTTTCTTTGGGCCTGGCTTACTTCACTTAATATAATTTTTTCCAAGTTTTTCCATTTCCTAACAAATGGGGCAATGCCATTCTTTCTGATGGAGGCATAGAATTCCATTGTGTATATATACCACATTTTCTTGATCCATTCATCTACTGAGGGGCATCTGGGTTGGTTCCATATCTTAGCTATGGTAAACAATGCTGCAATAAACATAGTTGTGGTGGTAGCTTCAGTGTGGTCTTGTTTGTAAGCATTTGGGTAAATGCCCAAAAGTGGGATTGCTGGGTCATAGGGGAGTTCTATGTGAAGTCTTTTGAGGAACCTCCATACTGCTTTCCAAAGTGGTTGGACAAGTTTACATTCCCACCAACAATGAAGTAAGGTTCCTTTCTGTCCACATCCCCTCCAGCATCTGTTGTTATCAGAGTTCTTGATTTTTGCCGTTCTTTCTGGGGTGAGGTGATATCTCAATGTTGTTTTGATTTGCATTTCTTTTATGGCTAGGGATGTTGAACATTTCTTCATGTGTCTATTGGCCATCCTTCTTTCTTCTTCAGAGAAGTTTCTCTTTAAGTCTTTCGCCCACTTATTTATTGGGCAGTTGTTTCTTTGGGGATTTGTTGTTGGGGGGTTTAATTTTTTGAGTTCCAAGTATATTTTAGATATGAGACCCTTGTCCGTTGTATGGCTAGTAAAGATCTTCTCCCAATCTGTGGGCTTTCTATTGATCTTGCTAGCTATGTCATTTGCCCTGCAGAAGCTCTGCAACTTTATGCAATCCCATTTGTCCAACCTTTCTTTGATTTCCAAACCTCTACTTTTTGGTGGTGGGGAAACAACACTGCCTGCTTACAAACTTAAATTGGCCTTTTTAGGATTTCAGTAATTATAGCTGCAGAAAAATTTGGGGTCTACTCTCAGCCAGGTATCTCTTTGCATATAACTTCAGCAAATTTATAAGATGCTGTATTTTTTGTTAGACTTTCAGAAAGGCTTTGGGGGAGGAGAGGTGGGCTGGTATTGGGGCTTGAACTGGGGATCTGGGTGCTGTCCCTTGGCTTTATTTTTGCTCAAGACTAGTGCTCTACCACTTGAGCTGCAACAATTCTGGCTTCTGAGGAGTTAATGGAGATAGGAGTCTCATGGACTATCCTGCCTGGGTGGGATTCTAGGTCTGAGCCACTGGCACGCAGCTCACAAAGACTTTGAAAAAAAATCTTCACTTATTACAAATAATCTGTGGGATTGAAAACTCAGTCATGAAGGTGAATGGCCATATAACAGAGAACTGCATTTATTACTGCTTCTCATTAAGTGTCTTCCTGCAGTTTTGTTTTGTTTTTAAATTTTTTTCCCCTCCAACAAAGTTCCTGGTATACAGCCGGGAGATTACCTAAAATGCTGCTACAATTGTTTGATTTTACAATTTAAAGTAATTTAAAAATCAATGCCCCT
>NW_012293093.1:0-6965 GCF_000151885.1 Dipodomys ordii | reverse complement strand
CCCGCTGTGTCCCACTGTGTCCCCCGCTTTGTCCTGCTATGTCCCCGCAGTGTCCCGCTGTGTCCCACTGTGTCACACTGTGTCCCGTGGTGTCCCTCTTTGTCCCCCGCTGTGTCCACCGCTGAGTCCCCTCTTTGTGGCCGCTGTGTGCTGCTGTGTCCTCGCTGTGTCCCCCGCTGTCTCCCGCTTTGTCCCCTGCTGAGTCCCCTCTGTGTCGCCGCTGTGTCCCGCTGTGTCCTCGCTGTGTCCCCTGCTGTCTCCCGCTTTGTCTCACGCTGTGTTCCGCTGTGTCCCGCTGTATCCCTGCTGTGTCCCCAGCTGTGTCCCGCTGTGTACCCTGCTGTGTCCTGCTATGTTCCCGCAGTGTCCCCGCTGTGTCCCGCTGTGTCCCGCTGTGTCCTCGCTGTGTCCCCAGCTGTGTACCCCACTGTGTTCCGCGTGTCCCTGCTGTATCGACGCTGGGTCCCGCTGGGTACCGCTGTGTCATCCCTGTGTCCCCCGCTGTGTCCCGCTGTGTCCCCCGCTGTGTCTCTGCTGTGTCCCCGCTGTGTCCCGCTGTGTACTGCTGTGTCCCCCGCTGAGTCCCGCTGTGTCCCAATGTGTCCCAATGTGTCCTCGCTCTGTCCCCCGCTGTGTCCCGTTGTGTCCTCCCTGTGCCCTCGCTGTGTCCTGCTGTGTCCCCCGCTGTGTCCGCCGCTATGTCCCGCTGTGTCCCCCGCTGTGTGCCGCTGTGTCCTTGCTGTGTCCCCCGCTGTGTCCCGCTGTGTCCTGCTGTGTCACGCTGTTTCCCCACTGTGTCCCCACTGTGTCCCTCTGTGTACCCCGCTGTGTCCAGCTTTGTCCCCGCTGTGTCTCGCTGTGTCCCACGCTCTGTCCCCCACTGTGTCCCCTTCTGTCTCCCTCTGTGTCCCGCTGTGTCCCCCGCTGTGTCCCACTGTTTCCACGCAGTATCACTGCTGTTTCCTGCTGTGTCCCGCTGTGTTCCGTGGTGTCCCTCTTTGTTTCCCGCTGTGTCCCCTGCTGAGACCCCGCTGTGTCAACGCTGTGTCCTGCTGTGCCCTCGCTGTGTCCCCCGCTGTCTCCAGCTCTGTCCCCCGCTGTGTCTCACGCTTTTTCCCCGCTGTGTCCCACTGTGTCCCGCTGTGTCCCGCTGTGCCCCCACTGTGTCCCGTTGCGTCCACAGCTGTGTACCACGCTGTGTAACGCTGTGTGCCCGCTGTATCGACGCTGTGTCCCGCTGTGTCCCCCGCTGTGTCCTCGCTGTGTTCCCCTCTGTGTCCCGCTGTGTCCCCCGCTGTGTCCCCCGCTGTGTCCCCCTGTGTCCCCTGCTGTGTCCCGCTGTGTCCTCGCTGGGTCTCCCGTTTGGTCCCGCTGTGTCCCCCGCTATGTCCCGCTGTGTACCGCTGTGTTCCCCGCTGTGTCCTGTTGTGTCCCCAGCTGTGTACCCCGTTGTGTCCCGCTGTATCGACGCTGTGTCCCACTGGGTCCCCCTGTTTCCTTCCTGTGTTGCCCGCGAGGTCTCGCTGTGTCCCCGCTGTATCGACGCTGTGTCCCCGCTGTGTCCCGCTGTGTCCCGCTCTGTCCTCGCTGTGTCCCCTGCTGTGTCCCGTTGTGTCCCCAGCTGTGTCCCCTGCTATGTCCCGCTGTGTCTACTGCTGTGTCCACACTGTGTCCCGCTTTGTCTCGCTGTGTCCCGCTGTGTCCTCTCTGTGTCCCCCGCTATGTTCCGCTGTGTCCTCGCTGTGTCCCCTGCTGTGTCCCGCTGTGTCCCCATTGTGTCCCCCGCTGTGTCGCACTGTGTCCCGCTGTGTCCCCCGCTGTGTCCGCTGCTGTGTCCTGCTGTGTCCCCCGCTGTGTCACCAATGTGTCCCGCTGTGTCCTCGCTGTGTCCTGCTGTGTCTCCCTGTGCCCCCACTCTGTCCTGATGTGTCCACAACTGGGTACCACGCTGTGTAACACTGTGTCCCTGCTGTATCGACGCTGTGTCCTGGTGGGTCCCGCTGTGCCCTCGCTGAGTTCCCCGCTGTGTCCCGCTGTGTCCCCAGCTGTGTCCCCCGCTGTGTCCCGCTGTGTCCTAGCTGGGTCCCCTGCTGTGTCCCGCTGTGTCCCCTGCTGTGCTCCGCTGTGTCCCGCTATGTCCCGCTTGGTCCCTGCTGTGTCCCCGCTGTGTGCCCGGCTGTGTCCTGCTGTGTACTACGTTGTGTCCAGCTGTGTCACCGCTGCGTCTCTCTTTGGCCCCTCTCTGTCTCCGCTGTTCCCCGCTGTGTCCCGCTGTGTCCCGCTGTGTCCCCTGCTTTGTCCCGCTGAGTCCCCTCTGTGTCGCCGCTGTGTCCCGCTGTGTCCTCGCTGTGTCCCCCGCTGTCTGCCGCTTTGTCCCCGCTGTGTCCCTAGCTGTGTAGCGCTGTGTCCCGCTGTGTACCCTGCTGTGTCCCACTATGTTCCCGCAATGCCCCACTGTGTCCCGCTGTGTCCCTCTGTGTCCTCGCTGTGTCCCCCGCAGTGTCCCGTTGTGTACCCAGCTGTACACCCCGCTGTGTCTCGCTGAGTCCCCGCTGTAACGACGCTGGGTCCCGCTGGGTCCCACTATGTCTTCCCTGTGTTCCCCGCTGTTGTCCGCTGTGTCCCCCGCTGTGTCCCGCTGTGTCCCCAGCTGTGTACCCCGCTGTGTCCCGCTGTGTTCCCGCTGTATCGACGCTGTGTCCCGCTTGATCCCGTTGTGTCCTCGCTGTGTTCCCCGCTTTATCCCGCTGTGTACCCCTCTGCGTCCCTCGCTGTGTCCCGATGTGTACTGCTGTGTCCCCCGCTGCGTTCCGCTGTGTCCCTGCTGTGTCCCAATGTGTCCTCGCTGTGTCCCCCACTGTGTCCCGCTGTGTCCCCCCTTTGTCCCCCGCTGTGTCCCTCTGTGTCCCGCTGTGTCCCCCGCTGTGTTCCCAGCTGAGTACCGCTGTGTGCCCCGCAGTGTCAGCGCTGTGTACCGCTGTGTCCTCGCTGTGTCCCCCGCTGTTTCCCGCTCTGTACCCCGCTCTGTCTCAAGCTTTTTCCCTGCTGTGTCCCACTGTGTCCCGCTGTGTCCCGCTGTGCCCGCACTGTGTCCCGTTGTGTCCACAGCTGTGTACCACGCTGTGTAACGCTGTGTGCCCGCTGTATCAACGCTGTGTCCCGCTGTGTCCCCCGCTGTGTCCTCGCTGTGTTCCCCGCTGTGTCCCGCTGTGTCCCCCGCTGTGTCCCCCTGTGGCCCCCGCTGTGTCCCGCTGTGTCCTCGCTGGGTCTCCCGTTGGGTCCCGCTGTGTCCCCCGCTATGTCCCGCTGTGTACCGCTGTGTCCCCCGCTGTGTCCTGTTGTGTCCCCAGCTGTGTACCCCGTTGTGTCCCGCTGTATCGACGCTGTGTCCCACTGTGTCCCGCTGTTTCCTTCCTGTGTTGCCCGCGGGGTCTCGCTGTGTCCCCGCTGTATCGACGCTGTGTCCCCGCTGTGTCCCGCTGTGTCCCACTCTGTCCTCGCTGTGTCCCCTGCTGTGTCCTGTTGTGTCCCCAGCTGTGTCCCCTGCTATGTCCCGCTGTGTCTACTGCTGTGTCCACGCTGTGTCCTGCTTTGTCTCGCTGTGTCCCGCTGTGTCCTCACTGTGTCCCCCGCTATGTTCCACTGTGTCCTCGCTGTGTCCCCTGCTGTGTCCCGCTGTGTCCCCATTGTGTCCCCCGCTGTGTCGCGCTGTGTCCCGCTGTGTCCCCCGCTGTGTCCGCTGCTGTGTCCTGCTGTATCCCCCGCTTTGTCACCAATGTGTCCCGCTGTGTCCTCGCTGTGTCCCGCTGTGTCTCGCTGTGCCCCCACTCTGTCCCGTTGTGTCCACAGCTGGGTACCACGCTGTGTAACCCTGTGTCCCCGCTGTATCGACTCTGTGTCCTGCTGGGTCCCGTTGTGTCCTCGCTGTGTTCCCCGCTGTGTCCCTCTGTGTCCCCAGCTGTGTCCTCCGCTGTGTCCCGCTGTGTCCTCGCTGGGTCCCCCGCTGTGTCCCGCTGTGTCCCACGCTGTGTTTCGCTGTGTCCCACACTCTATCCCCCACTGTGTCCCGCTGTGTCCCCCGCTGTTTCGCATTGTGTCCCCCACTGTGTCCCGCTGTGTCCCTGCAGGTTCACCTCTGTTTCCCACTGTGTCCCGATGTGTTCCGTGGTGTCCTCGCTATGTCCCCCTGCTGTGTCCCGTTGTGTCCCGCTGTGTCCCACACTGTGTCCCGCTGTGTCCCCCACTGTTTCCCGCTGTGTCCCCGCAGGCTCACCTCTGTGTCCCGCTGTGTCCCTTTGTGTTCCGTTGTGTCCTCGCTGTGTCCCCCGCTGTGTCCCGCTGTGTCCCCCGCTGTGCCCTGCAGTGTAACGCTCTGTCCCGCTGTGTCCTCGCTGTGTCCCGCTGTGTCCCGCTGTGTCCCCCACTGTTTCCCCTGCTGTGTCCGGCTGTGTCCCTCACTGTGTCCCACTCTGTCCCCCTCTGTGTCCCGCTGTGTCCCCCGCTGTGTCCTACTGTGTCCCCGCAGTGTCACTGCTGTTTCCTGCTGTGTCCCGCTGTGTTCCGTGGTGTCCCTCTTTGTCTCCCGCTGTGTCCCCCGCTGCGTCCCGCTGTGTCCCGCTGTGTCCCACTGCGTCCCGCTGTGTCCCGCTGTGCCCCCACTGTGTCCCGTTGTGTCCACAGCTTTGTACCATGCTGTGTAACGCTGTGTCTCCGCTGTATCGACGCTGTGTCCCGCTGGGTCCCCATGTGTCCTCGCTGTGTTCCCCGCTGTGTCCAGCTGTTTCCCCCACTGTGTCCCCCTCTGTGTCCTGCTGTGTCCCCCGCCGTGTCCCGCTGTGTCCCGCTGCGTCCCCGCTGTGTCCCGCTGTGTCCCGCTGTGTCCCCCAGTGTGTCCCGCAGTGACCCCACTGTGTCCCGCTGTGTCCCCGCTGTATCGACGCTGTGTACCGCTGGGTCCTGCTGTGTCCTCTCTGTGTTGCCCACTGTGTCCCGCTGTGTCCCCCGCTGTGTCCCGCTGTGTCCCCCGCTGTGTCCTTGATATGTCCCCGATGGGTCCCTTTGGTCCCGCAGTGTCCCCCGCTGAGTCCCGCTGTGTCACCGCTGTGTCCCGCTCTGTCCCCGCTCTATCGACGCTGTGTCCCGCTGTGTCCCCCGCTGTGTCCCGCTGTGTCACCGCTGTGTCCCGCTGTGTCCTCGCTGTGTCCCCCGCTGTGTCCCGCTTTGTCACCGCTGTGTCCCGCTGTGTCCTCGCTGTGTCCCCCGCTGTGTCCCGCGTTGTCCCCGTTGTGTCCCGCTGTGTCCCGCTGTGTCCCCCGCTGTGTCCTCGCTGTGTCCCCCGCTGTGTCCCGCTTTGTCCCCTCTGTGTCCCGCTGTGTCCCGCTGTGTCCCCTGCTGTGTCCCCACTGTGTCACGCTGTGTTTCGCTGTGTCCGGCTGTGTCCTCGCTCTGTCTCCCTCAGTGTCCAGCTGTGTCACGCTCTGTCCCTTCTGTGTCCCTCTGTGTCCAGCTCTGTCCCCGCTGTGTGTCCGCTGTGTCCCGCTGTGTACCCTTCTGTGTCCAGCTGTGTCCCCTCTGTGTCCCGCTGTGTCCCTTCTCTGTCCCCCGTTGTCCACCGCTGTGTCCCCTGGCTGTGTCCCGCAGTGTCTCCGCTGTGTCCCGCTGTGTCCTACTGTGTCCCGTGGTGTCCTGCTTTTTTCCCTCTATGTCCCCTGCTGAGTCCCCTCTGTGTCCCCGCTGTGTCCAGCTGTGTCCTCGCTGTGTCCTCCGCTGTCTCCTGCTTTGTCCCACGCTGTGTCCTACTGTGTCCCAATGTGTCCCTGCAGTGTCCCCCGCTGTGTCCCGCTGTGTCCCGCTGTGTTCCCCGCTGTGTCCTGCTGGGTCCCGCTGTGTCCCCGCTGTGTCTCCGCTGTGTCCCGCTGTGTCCCCCGCTGTGTCCCCTCTGTGTCCCCTGTGTCCCCCGCTGTGTCCCACTGTGTCCCCCGCTGTGTCCCGCTGTGTCCACTGCTGTGACCCCGTTGTGCCTTGCTGTGTCCCGCTGTGTCCCGCTGTGTCCCCCGCTTTGTCCCGCTGTGTCGACGCAGTGTTCCCTCTGTGTCCTGCTGTGTCACACTGTGTCCCATGGTGTCCCGCTTTTTCCCCGCTGTTTCCCCCGCTGAGTCCCCTTTGTGTCCCCATTGTGTCCCGCTGTGTCCCGCTGAGTCCTAGCTGTGTCCCCCGCTGTGTCCCGCTGTATCCCCGCTGTGTCCCAAGCTGTGTCCCGCTGTGTCCCGCTGTGTACCCCACTGTGTCCCGCTATGTTCCCGCAGTGTCCCCGCTGTGTCCTGCTGTGTCCCACTGTGTCCTCGCTGTGTCCCCCGCTGTGTCCCGTTGTGTCCCCAGCTGTGTACCCCGCTGTGTACCGCTGTGTCCCCGCTGTTTCGATGCTGTGTCTTGCTGTGTCCCACTGTGTCTTCGCTGTGTCCCCCACTGTGTTCTGCTGTGACACCCGCTGTGTCCCGCTTTGTCCTCCGCTCTGTCCCGCTGTGTCCCCGAAGGGTCACCGCTGTTTCGCGCTGTGTCCCGCTGTGTTCCGTGGTGTCCCGCTTTGTCCCCCGCTGTGTCCCCAGCTGAGTCCCCGCTGTGTCCCCGCTGTGTCCCGCTGTGTCCTCGCTGTGTCCCCTGCTGTCTCCCGCTCTGTCCCCCGCTGTGTCTCACGCTTTATCCCGTCTGTTTCCCACTCTGTCCCTCTGTGTCCCGCTGTGTCCAACACTGTGTCCCTTTGTGTCCCCAGCTGTGTAACCCGCTGTGTAACGCTGTGAATCCCGCTGTATCGAGGCTGTGTCCCGCTGTGTCCTTGCTCTGTTATTCGGGGTGTCCCCCTCTGTCCGCCGCTGTGTCTCCCGCTCTGTCCTACTGTGTCCCCGCTGTGTCCCATTGTGTCCTACTGTGTCCCGTGTGTCCGCTTTTTCCACTATGTCCACTGCTGA
>NW_012293092.1:0-6967 GCF_000151885.1 Dipodomys ordii | reverse complement strand
CAGAAGGAGAAGCAGGAGAAGCAGAAGAAGCAGAATCTGGTTGAAGCAGAAGCAGAAGCAGAAGCAGAAAGAGAAGCAAACGCAGAAGGAGAAGCAGAAGGGGAAGCAGAAGTAGCAGAAGGAGAAGCAGAAGCAGAAGGAGAAGCAGAAGGAGAAACAGAAGCAGAAGAAGCAGCAGAAGGAGAAGCAGAAGCAGAAGAAGATGCAGAAGGAGAAGCAGGAGAAGCAGAAGAAGCAGAAGCAGAAGGAGAAGTATTAGTAGGAGAAGGAAGAGCCGCAGAAGAAATAGGAGAAGCAGAAGGAGAAGCAGAAGCAGAATGAGAAGCAGAAAGAGAAGCAGTAGAAGCAGAAGAAGCAGGAAAAGTAGAAGCAGAAGAAAGAGAAGAAGAAGAAGAAGAAGAAGAAGAAGAAGAAGAAGAAGAAGAAGAAGAAGAAGAAGAAGAAGAAGAAGGAGGAGGAGGAGGAGGAGGAGGAGGAGGAGGAGAAGGAGAAGCATAAGGAGAAGCAGAAGAAGCAGAAGCAGGAGAAGCAGAAGCAGAAGAATAAGAATAAGCAAAAGAAGCAGAATCAGAGGGAGAAGCAGAAGAAGGAGAAGGAGCAAAAGGAGAAAGAGAAGCAGAAGGAGAAGCAGAAGGAGAAGCAGAAGAAGGAGAAGCAGAAGCAGAAGAAGCAGCAGAAGGAGAAGCAGAAGCAGAAGAAGATGCAGAAGGAGAAGCAGGAGAAGCAGAAGAAGCAGAAGCAGAACGAGAAACAGAAGTAGGAGAAGGAGAAGGAGAAGGAAGGGCAGCAGAAGCAATAGGAGAAGCAGAAGGAGAAGCAGAAGCAGAATGAGAAGCAAAAAGAGAAGCAGTAGAAGCAGAAAGACCAGGAGAAGCAGAAGAAAGAGAAGAAGAAGAAGAAGAAGAAGAAGAAGAAGAAGAAGAAGAAGAAGAAGAAGAAGATGAAGAAGAAGAAGAAGAAGAAGAAGCATAAGGAGATGCTTAAGGAGAAGCATAAGGAGAAGCAAAAGGAGAAGCAGAAGATATAGAATAAGCATAAGAAGCAGAAGCAGTGGGAGAAGCAGAAGATGGAGAATGAGAAGGAGCAGCAGAAGGAGAAGCAGAAGCAGAAAGAGAAGCAGAATCAGAAGGAGAAAAAAAGGAGAAGCAGGAGAATCAGAAGAAGCAGAAGTAGAAACAGAAAGAGATGTAGAAGAAGGAGAAACAGAAGTAGAATCAGAAGAAACAGAAGAAGAAGAAGAAGATGAAGAAGAAGAAGAAGAAGAAGAAGAAGAAGAAGAAGAAGAAGAAGAAGAAGAAGAAGAAGAAGAAACAGAACCAAAAGAAACAGAAGAAGGAGAAGAGCAGAAGCAGAAGCAGAAGGAAAAGCAGAAGGAGAAGGAGAAGCAGAAAGAGAAGCAGGAGAAGCTGAAGAAGCAGGAGAAGCAGAAGCAGAAGAAACAGGAGAAGCCGAAGAAGCAGAAGCAGAATCTGAAGCAGAAGGAGAAACAGAAGAAGCACAATCTGAAGCACAAGCAGAAGAAAGAGAAATAGTAGAATAAGCAGAAGCACCAGGAGAAGGTGAAGAAGAAGAAGGAGAAGGCGAAAGAGAAGGATTAGGAGTAGGAGAAGCAAAAGGATAAGCAGAACCAGAAAGAGACGCAGAAGGAGAAGCAGCACGAGAAGTAGGAGTAGCAGGAGAAGAAGAAGCAGGAGAAGCAGAAGAAACAGAAGGCGCAGAAGCAGAATGAGAAGCAGAAGGAGAAATTGAAGCAGAAGCAGAAGCAGAAGGAGAAGCAGAAGCAGAAGAAGAAGCAGAAGAAGGAGAAGGACAAGGAGAAGGAGAAAGAGAAGCAGAAAGAGAAGCAGAACGAGAAGCAGGAGAAGCAGAAGCTGGAGAAGCCGAAGCAGAAGAAACAGAAGGGGAAGAAGCAGAAGCAGAAGGAGAAGCAGAAACAGAAGGAAAAGCAGAAAGAGAAGCAGGAGAAGCAGAAGAAGTAGCAGCAGAAGAAGCAGAAGCAGAAGAAGCCGAAAAAGCAAAAGCAGAACCTGAAGCAGAAGGAGAAGCAGAAGAAGCAGAATCTGGAGAAGCAGAAGGAGAAGCAGAAGCAGAAAGAGAAGCAAAAGCAGAAGGAGAAGCAGAAGAAACAGAAGAAGCAGAGGCAGTATCAGAAGAAGCAGAAGATTCAGAAGCAGAAGGAGAAGCAGAAGGAAAAGCAGAAGATCTAGAAGGAGAAGGAGAAGGAAAAACAGGAGTAGAAGCAGAAAGAGAAGCAGAAGAAGGAGCAGTAAAAGTGGCAGGAGAAAAAGAAAGAGCAGCAGAAGGAGAAGCAGGAAATGCAGAAACAGGAGAAGAACAAGCAGAAAAAACAGGAGAAGGACAAGAAGCAGAAGCAGATGGAGAAGCAGAAAGAGAAGGAGGGGAAGCAGAAGAAGCAGAAGCAGGAGAAGCAGAAGCATAAGAATCCGAAGAAGCAGAAGCAGAACCTGAAGCAGAAGGAGAAGCAGGAGAAGCAGAAGAAGCAGAATCTGGAGAAGCAGAATGAGATGCAGAAGGAGAAGCAGAAGCAGAAAGAGAATCAAAAGCAGAAGGAGAAGCAGAAGAAACAGAAGAAGTAGAAGCAGTAGCAGTTGTAGCAGAAGCAGTAGGAAAAGCAGAAGGAAAAGCAGAAGAACAAGAAGGAGAAGGAGAAACAGAAGGAGAAGCAGAAGGAGAAGCAGAAAGAGAAGCAGGTAAAGCAGAAGAAGAAGCAGAAGGAGAATCAGAAGGAGAAGCAGAAGAAGGAGAAGGAGAAGCAGAAGCAGAAGAAGATGCAGAAGGAGAAGCAGAAGAAGCAGAAGCAGAAGGAGAAGCAGGAAAAGCAGAAGAAGCAGAAGCAAAAGGTGAAGCAAAAGAAGGAGAAGGAGAAGCAGAGGCAGAAGAAGAAGCATAAGGACAAGCACAAGCAGAAGGAGATGCAGAAGGAGAAGCAGGAGAAGCAGAAGAAGCAGAAGCTGAAAGAGAAGCAGAAGTAGGAGAAGGAGAAGGAGGAGAAGCAGAAGCAGAAGGAGAAGCAGAAGCAGAATGAGAAGCAGAAAGAGAAGCAGGAGGAGGACAAGAAGCAGAAGCAGGAGAAGCCGAAAGAGAAGAAGCAGAAACAGAAGCAGAAGGAGAAGCAGAAGCAGAACGAGAAGCAGCAGAAGAAGTAGAACCAGAAATTCAGCCACGAGAAACAGAAGAAGCAGAAGCAGAAGGAGAAGCAAAAAGAGAAGCAGAAGGAGAAGTAGAAAAAGCAGCAGAAGAAGCAGAAAAACAAGCAGGAGAAGCAGAAGCAGAAAGAGAAGTAGAAGCAGAAGAAGAAGCAGTAGAAGCATAAGAAGCAGAAGCAGGAGAAGCAGAACCAGAAGAAAAAGAAGAAGCATAAGAAGCAGAAGCAGAGGGAGAAACAGAAGAAGGAGAAGGAGCAGCAGAAGGTGAAGCAGAAGGAGATGCAGAAGCAGAAAGAGAAGCAGAAATAGAAGAAGAAGAAGAAGGAGAAGTTGGAGAATCAGAAGAAGCAGAAGCAGAAAGAGAAGCAGAAGAAGGAGAAGGAGAAGCAGAAGGAGAAGGACAAGCAGAAGGAGAAGCAGAAAGAGAAGCAGAAGATGCAGTAGCAGGTGAAGCAGAATCAGAAGAAACAGAAGAAGCCGAAGAATCAGAAGGAGAACATGAAGCAGATGGAGAAGCAGAAGCAGCAGCAGCTGGAAAAGTAGAAGCAGAAGAAACCGAACAAGCAGAAGAAGCAGAAGCAGAACGAGAAGCAGAAGAGAAGGAGAAAGAGAAGGATTAGGAGTAGGAGGAGCAGAAGCAGATAAGAAGCAGATAGAGAAGCAGAAGAAGAAGCAGAAGGAGAAACAGAAGAAGCAGAAGCAGGAGAAGCAGAAGCAGAAGCAGAATGAGAAGCACAAGAAGGAGAAATTGAAGGAGAAGGAGAAGGAGATGGAGAAGCAGAAGGAGAAGTAGGAGAAGCAGAAGAAGAAGAAGCAGGAGAAGCAGAAACAGAAGGAGAAGAGCAGAAGCAGAAGGAGAAGCAGAAGGAGAAGCAGAAGAAGCAGAAGCTGAAGCAGAAGAAGAAGAAACAGAAAAAGCAGAAGAAGCAGAAGAAGAAGCAGCAGGAGAAGCAGAAGAAGAAGAAGGAGAAGGAGAAAGAGAAGGATTAGGAGTAGGAGAAACAGAAGGATAAGCAGAAGCAGAAAGAGAAGGAGAAGGAGGAGCAGGAGAAGCAGAAGAAGCAGAAGCAGGAGAAGCAGAAGCAGAATGAAAAGCAGAAGAAGGAGAAATTGAAACAGAAGAAGATACAGAAGGAGAAGCAGAAGCAGAAGGAGAAGCAGAAGAAGGAGAAGCAGAAGGAGAAGCATAAAGAGAAACAGAAGGAGAAGCAGGAGAACAGAAGCAGGAGAAGCAGAATCAAAAGAAATAGAAGTATAAAAAGCAGAAGCAGAAAGAGAAGCAGAAACAGAAGGAGAAGCAGAAATAGAAGCTGAAGAAGCAGAAGCAGCACCTGAAGCAGAAGGAGAAGCAGGAGAAGCAGAAGTAGCAGAATCTGGAGAAGAAGGAGAACCAGAAGGAGAAGCAGAAGCAGAAAGAGAAGCAAAAGCAGAAGGAGAAGCAGAAAGAGAAGCAGCAGGAATAGCAGAATAACGAGAAGGAGAAACAGAAGGAGAAGAAGAATGAGAAGCAGAAGGAGAAGCAGGAAAAACAGAAGAAGCAGAAACAGACGGAGAAGCAGAAGAAGGAGAAGCAAAAGCAGAAGAAGAAGCAGAAGGAAAAGCACAAGCAGAAGGAGATGCAGAAGTAGTAGCAGGAGAAGCAGAAGATGCAGAAGCAGAAGGAGAAGAAGAAGGAGAAGAAGCAGAATCAGAAGAAGCAGAAGGAGAAGTAGAAAGAGAAGCCGACGAAGAGAAGCAGAACGAGAAGCAGAAGAAGCAGAGCGTGAGAAGCAGAAGCAAAAGAAAAAGAAGAAAGAAACAGAAGAAATAGAAGGAGCAGAAGCAGAAGGAGAAGCAGAAGGAGAAGCAGAAAGAGAAGCAGGAGAAGCAGAAGAAGCAGGAGAAGCAGAAGCAGAAGAAACAGGAGAAGCCAAAGAAGCAGAAGCAGAATCTGAAGCAGAAGGAGAAACAGAAGAAGCACAATCTGAAGCAGAAGTAGACGAAAAAGAAATAGTAGAATAAGCAGAAGCAGAAACAGCAGGAGAAGCAGAAGAAGAAGACGGAGAAGGCGAAAGAGGAAGATTAGGAGTAGGAGAAGCAAAAGGATAAGCAAAAGCAGAAAGAGACGCAGAAGGAGAAGCAGCAAGAGAAGCAGGAGAAGCAGAAGAAACAGAAGGCGCAGAAGCAGAATGAGAAGCAGAAGGAGAAATTGAAGAAGAAGCAGAAGCAGAAGGAGAAACAGAAGCAGAAGGAGAAGGAGAAGAAGGAGAAGGAGAAGGAGAAGTAGAAAGAGAAGCCGAACGAGAAGCAGGAGAAGCAGAAGCAGGAGAAGCAGAAACAGAAGAAACATTAGAAGGAGAAGAAACAGAAGGAGAAGCAGAAACAGAAGGAAAAGCAGAAATAGAAGCAGGATAAGCAGAAGAAGCAGCAGCAGGAGAAGCAGAAGCAGAAGAAGCAGAAGCAGAACATGAAGCAGAAGGAGAAGCAGGAGAAGCATAATCTGGAGAAGCAGAAGGAGAAGCAGAAGCAGAAGGAGAAGCAGAACTAGAAGCAGAAGAAACAGAAGAAGCAGAGGCAGTAGCAGAAGATGCAGAAGCAGAAGGAGAAGCAGAAGGAAAAGCAGAAGAACGAGAAGGTGAAGGAGAAGGAGAAACAGAAGGAGAAGCAGAAAGAGAAGCAGAAGAAGGAGCAGGAGAAGGAAAAGCAGCAGGAGAAGCAGAAAGAGCAGCAGAAGGAGGAGCAGGAGATGCAGAAACAGGAGAAGCATAAGCAGAACAAACAGGAGAAGGACAAGAAGCAGAAGCAGAAGGAGAAGCAGATACAGAAGGAGAAGCAGAAAGAGAAGGAGGGGAAGCAGAAGAAGCTGAAGCAGGAGAAGCAGAAGCATAAGAATCCGAAGAAGCAGAAGGAGAACCTGAAGCAGAAGGAGAAGCAGAAGAAGCAGAATCTGGAGAAGCAGAAGGAGAAGCAGAAGCAGAAAGAGAATCAAAAGCAGAAGGAGAAGTAGAAGAAACAGAAGAAGTAGAAGCAGTAGCAGTTGTAGCAGAAGCAGAACGAGAAGCAGAAGGAAAAGCAGAAGAACAAGAAGGAGAACGTAAACAGAAGGAGAAGCAGTAGGAGAATAAGAAGGAGAAGCAGAAGAAGGAAAAGGAGAAGCAGAAGCAGAAGAAGATGCAGAAGGAGAAGCAGAAGAAGCAGAAGCAGAAGGAGAAGCAGGAAAAGCAGAAGAAGCAGAAGCAAAAGGAGAAGCAAAAGAAGGAGAAGGAGAAGCAGAGGCAGAAGAAGAAGCATAAGGAGAAGCACAAGCAGAAGGAGATGCAGAAGGAGAAGCAGGAGCAGCAGAAGATGAAGGAGAAGCAGAAGTAGGAGAAGGAGAAGAAGGAGAAGCAGAAGGAGAAGCAGAAGCGGAAAGAGAAGCAGAAAGAGAAGCAGGAGGAGGAAAAGAAGCAGAAGCAGGAGAAGCCGAAAGAGAAGAAGCAGAAGAAGCAGAAATATTAGCAGAAGGAGAAGCAGAAGCAGACGGAGAAGCAGCAGAAGAAGTAGAACCAGAAATTCAGGCAGGAGAAACAGAAGAAGCAGAAGCAGAAGCAGAAGGAGAAGCAAAAAGAGAAGCAGTAGGAGAAGTAGAAGAAGCAGCAGAAGGAGAAGCAGCAGAAGAAGCAGAAAAACAAGCAGGAGAAACAGATGCAGAAAGAGAAGTAGAAGCAGAGAAACAGAAGCAGAAGAAGAACAGTAGAAGCACAAGAAGCAGAAGCAGGAGAAGCAGAAGCAGAAGATAAAGAAGAAGCATATGAAGCAGATCAGAGGGGAGAACAAAGAAG
>NW_012293091.1:0-676 GCF_000151885.1 Dipodomys ordii | reverse complement strand
TCACCGCGCTCTCGACCCGCTTCCCCGCCCCGGGTTTCCTCAGCGTTCGCCCGGCTCGCCGCCGCCGCCGCCGCCTCGGGAGGAGCGGCGTCCGGACCCAGCCCCGCGCGGGGCGTCCGTAACCGCGCCTCGGGCCGGACGATGCCCAGGAAGCTGCTGCTGCTGCCCCCGCTGTCCGCGCGCTCGGCCTCCCGCGCCCCGCGAGCCCGGCCCGCCGCCTCGCCGGCCATGAACGCCGCCCGCGCCGGCTACCGAGTCTTCTCGGCCAACTCCACGGCCGCCTGCACCGAGCTGGCCAAGCGCATCACCGAGTAAGCGGGGGAGGGCGCCGCGTCCACCCCGGGCCCCGCCGGGGTCGTCCCGGGCCCCTCGCCGCGCCGCGCCGCCCCGGGCCGGGGCCACCTCCGCACCTGCGGCGGGTCTCACCTGGGCGGACCCCCTCGGTCCTCCCGAGCCGCCCCGCGGAGCTTTCGTCAGGCCAGGCCCGCCCCCGGGTCCCCGCCCCAGGCTTCCGGCTCCCGGTCCCCTGCCCCGCGGCGAGGGTCGCCCCCAGCATCCGATCGCCCTGCTCCAGGCGTCCCCGTGAGCCCGGCGGAGGTAGTTGTGACCGAGGGCTGGTAAAGGGGGTGTGTTGGGAAGGAAGCGACTCCAGCCCCGCGTCGTGGTCGGAACGGGG
>NW_012293090.1:0-6968 GCF_000151885.1 Dipodomys ordii | reverse complement strand
GAAGAAGAAGAAGAAGAAGAAGAAGCAGCATAAGGAGAAGCATAAGGAGAAGTATAAGGAGAAGCAGAAGAAGCAGAAGCAGGAGAAGCAGAAGCAGAAGAAAAAGAATAAGCAAAAGAAGCAGAAGCAGAAGCAGTGGGAGAAGCAGAAGAAGGAGAAGGAGAAGGAGCAGCAGAAGGAGAAAGAAAAGCAGAAAGAGAAGCAGAAACAGAAGGAGAACATAAAGGAGAAGCAGGAGAATCAGAAGAAGCAGAAAGAGAAGGAGAAGGAGAAGCAGAAGTAGAATCAGAAGAAACAGAAGAAGAAGAAGAAGAAACAGAAGCGAAAGAAACAGAAGAAGGAGAAGAGCAGAAGCAGAAGCAGAAGGAGAAGCAGAAGCAGAAGGAGAAGCAGAAAGAGAAGCAGGAGAAGAAGAAGCAGAAGAAACAGGAGAAGCCGAAGAAGCAGAAGCAGAATCTGAAGCAGAAGGAGAAACAGAAGAAGTACAATCTGAATCAGAAGCAAAAGAAACAGAAATAGTAGAATAAGCAGAAGCAGAAGCAGAAGGAGAAGCAGAAGAAGAAGATGGAGAAGGCGAAAGAGGAAGATTAGGAGTAGGAGAAGCAAAAGGATAAGCAGAAGCAGAAAGAGACGCAGAAGGAGAAGCAGCAAGAGAAGCAGGAGAAGCAGGAGAAACTGAAGGCGCAGAAGCAGAATGAGAAGCAGAAGGAGAAATTGAAGCAGAAGCAGAAGCAGAAGGAGAAACAGAAGCAGAAGGAGAAGCAGAAGAAGGAGAAGAAGAAGGAGAAGCAGAAAGAGAAGCCGAACGAGAAGCAGGAGAAGCAGAAGCAGGAGAAGCAGAAACAGAAGAAACAGAAGAAGGAGAAGAAACAGAAGGAGAAGCAGAAACAGAAGGAAAAGCAGAAAGAGAAGCAGGAGCAGCAGAAGAAGCAGCAGCAGGAGAAGCAGAAGCAGAAGAAGCAGAAGCAGAACCTGAAGCAGAAGGAGAAGCAGGAGAAGCAGAATCTGGAGAAGCAGAAGGAGAAGCAGAAGCAGAAAGAGAAGCAAAAGCAGATGGAGAAGCAGAACTAGAAGCAGAAGAAACAGAAGAAGCAGAGGCAGTAGCAGAAAATGCAGAAGCAGAAGGAGAAGCAGAAGGAAAAGCAGAAGAACGAGAAGGTGAAGGAGAAGGAGAAACAGAAGGAGAAGCAGAAAGAGAAGCAGAAGAAGGAGCAGGAGAAGGAAAAGCAGCAGGAGAAGCAGAAAGAGCAGAAGAAGGAGGAGCAGGAGATGCAGAAACAGGAGAAGCATAAGCAGAACAAACAGTAAAAGGACAAGAAGCAGAAGCAGAAGGAGAAGCAGAAACAGAATGAGAAGCAGAAAGAGAAGGAGGGGAAGCAGAAGAAGCTGAAGCAGGAGAAACAGAATCATAAGAATGTGAAGAAGCAGAAGGAGAACCTGAAGCAGAAAGAAAAGCAGGAGAAGCAGAAGAAGCAGAATCTGGAGAAGCAGAAGGAGAAGCAAAAGGAGAAGCAGAAGCAGAAAGAGAATCAAAAGCAGAAGGAGAAGCAGAAGAAACAGAAGAAGTAGAAGCAGTAGCAGTTGTAGCAGAAGCAGAAAGAGAAGCAGAAGGAAAAGCAGAAGAACAAGAAGGAGAAGGGAAACAGAAGGACAAGCAGTAGGAGAATAAGAAGGAGAAGCAGAAGCAGAAGAAGATGCAGAAGGAAAAGCAGAAGAAGCAGAAGGAGAAGCAGGAAAAGCAGAAGAAGCAGAAGCAAAAGGAGAAGCAAAAGAAGGAGAAGGAGAAGCAGAGGCAGAAGAAGAAGCATAAGGGCAAGCACAAGCAGAAGGAGATGCAGAAGGAGAAGCAGAAGAAGCAGAAGATGAAGGAGAAGCAGAAGTAGGAGAAGGAGAAGGAGGAAAAGCAGAAGCAGAAGGAGAAGCAGAAGCGGAATGAGAAGCAAAAAGAGAAGCAGGAGAAGCACAAGAAGCAGAAGCAGGAGAAGCCGAAAGAGAAGAAGAAGAAGAAGAAGAAACGGAAGCAGAAGTAGAAGCAGAAGCAGAAGGAGAAGCAGCAGAAGAAGTAGAACCAGAAATGCAGGCAGGAGAAACAGAAGAAGCAGAAGCAGAAGGAGAAGCAAAAAGAGAAGCAGTAGGAGAAGTAGAAGAAGCAGCAGAAAGAGAAGCAGCAGAAAAAGCAGAAAAACAAGCAGGAGAAGCAGAAGCAGAAAGAGAAGTAGAAGCAGAAGAAGCAGAAGCAGAAGAAGAAGCAGTAGAAGTACAAGAAGTCGAAGCAGGAGAAGCAGAAGCAGAAGATAAAAAAGAAGCATAAGAAGCAGAAGCAGAAGGAAAGCACAAACAGAAGGAGAAGCAGATAGAGAAAGAGGGGAAGCAGAAGAAGCAGAAGCAGGAGAAGCAGAAGCATAAGAATCCGAAGAAGCAGAAGCAGAACCTGAAGCAGAAGGAGAAGCAGGAGAAGGAGAAGAAGCAGCATCTGGAGAAGCAGAATGAGAAGCTGAAGTAGAAGCAGAAGCAGAAGCAGAAAGAGAATCAAAAGCAGAAGGAGAAGCAAAAGAAACAGAAGAAGCAGAATCATTAGCAGTTGCAGCAGAGGCAGAAGGAAAAGCAGAAGAACGAGAAGGAGAAGGAGAAAGAGAAGGAGAAGCAGAAGGAGAAGCAGAAAGAGAAGCAGAAGAAGCAGAAGGAGAAGTAGAAGGAGAAACAGAAGCAGAAGAAGCAGCAGAAAGAGAAGCAGAAGCAGAAGAAGATGCATAAGGAGAAGCAGGAGAAGCAGAAGAAGCAGAAACAGAAGGAGAAGGAGAAGTAGGAGAAGGAGAAGGAAGAGCCGCAGAAGCAATAGGAGAAGCAGAAGGAGAAGCAGAAGCAGAATGAGAAGCAGAAAGAGAAGCAGTAGAAGCAGAAGAAGCAGGAAAAGAAGAAGCAGAAGAAAGAGAAGAAGAAGAAGAAGAAACAGAAGCAAAAGAAACAGAAGAAGGAGAAGAGCAGAAGCAGAAGCAGAAGGAGAAGCAGAGGCAGAGGAAAAGCAGAAAGAGAAGCAGGAAAAGCAGAAGAAACAGAAGCAGGAGAAGCAGAAGCAGAAGAAACAGGAGAAGCCGAAGAAGCCGAAGCAGAATCTGAAGCAGGAGAAACAGAAGAAGCACAATCTGAAGCAGAAGCAGAAGAAACAGAAATAGTAGAATAAGCAGAAGCAGAAGCAGCAGGAGAAGCAGAAGAAGAAGAAGGAGAAGGCGAAAGAGAAGGATTAGGAGTAGTAGAAGCAAAAGGATAAGCAGAAGCAGAAAGAGACGCAGAAGGAGAAGCAGCACGAGAAGTAGGAGAAGCAGGAGAAGCAGAAGCAAGAGAAGCAGAAGAAACAGAAGACGCAGAAGCAGAATGAGAAGCAGAAGGAGAAATTGAAGCAGAAGGAGAAGCAGAAGCAGAAGGAGAAGCAGAAGAAAGAGAAGGAGAAGCAGAAAGAGAAGCAGAAGAAGATGAAGAAGCAGGATAAGCAGAAGAAGAAGAAGGAGAAGGAGAAAGAGAAGGATTAGGAGTAGGAGAAAGAGAAGGATAAACAGAAGCAGAAAGAGAAGGAGAATGAGAAGGAGAAGCAGGAGAAGCAGAAGAAGCAGAAGCAGAATGAAAAGCAGAAGAAGGAGAAATTGAAACAGAAGAAGATGCAGAAGGAGAAGCAGAAGCAGTAGTAGAAGCAGAAGAAGGAGAAGCAGAAGGAGAAGCATAAAGAGAAACAGAAGGAGAAGCAGGAGAAGCAGAAGCTGGAGAAGCAGAATCAGAAGAAATAGAAGAAGGAGATGAAGCAGAAGCAGAAAGAGAAGCAGAAACAGAAGGAGAAGCAAAAATAGAAGCAGAAGAAGCCGAAGAAGCAAAAGCAGAACCTAAAGCAGAAGGAGAAGCAGGAGAAGCAGAAGAAGCAGAATCTGGAGAAGAAGAAGGAGAACCAGAAGGAGAAGCAGAAGGAGAAGCAGAAGCAGAAAGAGAAGCAAAAGCAGAAGGAGAAGCAGAAGGAGAAGCAGAAGAAACAGAAGAAGCAGAATCAGTAGCACAAGAAGCTGAAGATGCAGAACCAGAAAGAGAAGCAGAAGGAATAGCACAAGAACGAGAAGTAGAAACAGAAGGAGAAGCAGAAGGAGACGCAGGAAAAGCAGAAGAAACAGAAGTAGACGGAGAAGAAGGAGAAGGAGAAGCCGAAGCAGAAGAAGAAGCAGAAGGAAAAGCACAAGCAGAAGGAGATGCAGAAGGAGAAGCAGGAGATGCAGAAGAAGCAGAAGCAGAAGGAGAAGAAGAAGGAGAAGAATCAGAATCAGAAGAAGCAGAAGCAGAAATAGAAAGAGAAGCCGACGAAGAGAAGCAGAACGAGAAGCAGGAGAAGCAGGAGAAGCACAAGCAGGAGAAGCAGAAGAAGAAGAAACAGAAGAAGGAGAAGGAGCAGAAGCAGAAGGAGAAGCAGAAAGAGAAGCAGGAAAAGCAGAAGAAGCAGAAGCAGGAGAAGCAGAAGGAGAAGAAACAGGAGAAGGACAAGAAGCAGAAGGAGAAGCAGAAACAGAAGGAGAAGCAGAAAGAGAAAGAGGGGAAGCCGAAGAAGCAGAAGCAGGAGAAGCAGAAGCATAAGAATCCGAAGAAGCAGAAGCAGAACCTGAAGCAGAAGGAGAAGCAGGAGAAGCAGAAGAAGCCGAATCTGGAGAAGCAGAATGAGAAGCTGATTAGAAGCAGAAGCAGAAGCAGAAAGAGAATCAAAAGCAGAAGGAGAAGCAGAACGAACAAAAGAAGCAGAAGCAGAAGCAGTAGCAGTTGCAGCAGAAGCAGAAGGAGAAGCAGAATGAAAAGCAGAAAAACGAGAAGGAGAAGGAGACACAGAAGGAGAAACAGAAGGAAAATCAGAAGGAGAAGCAGAAGAAGCAGAAGGAGAAGCAGAAGGAGAAACAGAAGCAGAAGAAACAGCAGAAAGAGAAGCAGAAGCAGAAAAAGATGCAGAAGGAGAAGCAGGAGAAGCAGAAGAAGCAGAAGCAGAAGGAGAAGTAGAAGAAGGAGAAGGAGAAGGAAGAGCCGCAGAAGCAATAGGAGAAGCAGAAAGAGAAGCAGAAGAAGAATGAGAAGCAGAAAGAGAAGCAGTAGAAGCAGAAGAAGCAGGAAAAGCAGAATCAGAAGAAAGAGAAGAAGAAGAAGACGAAGAAGAAGAAGAAGAAGAAGAAGCATAAGGAGAAGCATAAGGAGAAGCATAAGGAGAAATATAAGGAGAAGCAGTAGAAGCAGAAGCAGGAGAAGCAGAAGCAGAAGAAAAAGAATAAGCAAAAGAAGCAGAAGCAGAAGCAGAAGCAGTGGGAGAAGCAGAAGAAGGAGAAGGAGAAGGAGCAGCAGAAGGAGAAAGAGAAGCAGAAAGAGAAGCAGAAACAGAAGGAGAACAAGAAGGAGAAGCAGGAGAATCAGAAGAAGCAGAAAGAGAATTAGAAGAAGGAGAAGCAGAAGTAGAATCAGAAGAAACAGAAGAAAAAGAAGAAGAAGAAACAGAAGCAAAAAATACAGAAGAAGGAGAAGAGCAGAAGCAGAAGCAGAAGGAGAAGCAGAAGCAGAAGGAGAAGCAGAAAGAGAAGCAGGAGAAGCAGAAGTAGCAGGAGAAGCAGAAGCAGAAGAAACAGGAGAAGCCGAAGAAGCAGAATCAGAATCTGAAGCAGAAGGAGAAACAGAAGAAGCACAATCTGAAGCAGAAGCAGAAGAAACAGAAATAGTAGAATAAGCAGAAGCAGAAGCAGCAGGAGAAGGAGAAGAAGAAGACGGAGAAGGCGAGAGAGAAGGATTAGGAGTAGGAGAAGCAAAAGGATAAGCAGAAGCAGAAAGAGACGCAGAAGGAAAAGCAGCACGAGAAGTAGGAGAAGCAGGAGAAGCAGAAGCAGGAGAAGCAGAAGAAATAGAAGACGCAGAAGCAGAATGAGAAGCAGACGGAGAAATTGAAGCAGAAGCAGAAGGAGAAGCAGAAGCAGAAGGAGAAGCAGAAGAAGGAGAAAGAGAAGGAGAAGCAGAACGAGAAGCAGAACGAGAAGCAGGAGAAGCCAAAGCAGGAGAAGCAGAAGCAGGAGAAGCAGAAGAAACAGAAGAAGGAGAAGGAGCTGAAGCAGAAGGAGAAGCAGAAACAGAAGGAAAAGCAGAAAGAGGAGCAGGAGAAGCAGAAGAAGCAGCAGCAGGAGAAGCAGAAGCAGAAGAAGCCGAAAAAGCAAAAGCAGAACTGAAGCAGAAGGAGAAGCAGGAGAAGCAGAAGAAGCAGAATCTGGAGAAGCAGAAGGAGAAGCAGAAGCAGAAAGAGAAATAGTAGAATAAGCAGAAGCAGAAGCAGCAGGAGAAGCAGAAGAAGAAGATGGAGAAGGCGAGAGAGAAGGATTAGGAGTAGGAGAAGCAAAAGGATAAGCAGAATCAGAAAGAGACGCAGAAGGAAAAGCAGCACGAGAAGTAGGAGAAGCAGGAGAAGCAGAAGCAGGAGATGCAGAAGAAACAGAAGACGCAGAAGCAGAATGAGAAGAAGAAGGAGAAATTGAAGCAGAAGCAGAAGCAGATGGAGAAGCATAAGAAGGAGAAGGAGAAGCAGAAAGAAAAGCAGAAAGAGAAGCAGAACGAGAAACAGGAGAAGCAGAAGCAGGAGAAACAGAAGCAGAAGAAACAGAATAAGGAGAAGAAGCAGAAGCAGAAGGAGAAGCAAACACAGAAGGAGAAGCAGAAAGAGAAGGTGCGGAAGCAGAAGAAGCAGAAGCAGGAGAAGGAGAAGCATAAGAATCCTAAGAAGCAGAAGCAGAACCTGAAGCAGAAGGAGAAGCAGGAGAAGCAGAAGAAGCAGAATCTGGAGAAGCAGAAGGAGAAGCAGAAGCAGAAAGAGAACCAAAATCAGAAGTAGAAGCAGAAGAAACAGAAGAAACAGAAGCAGTAGCAGAAGAAGCTGAAGATGTAGAAGCAGAAAAAGAAGCACAAGAAATAGCAGAAGAACGAGA
>NW_012293089.1:0-6971 GCF_000151885.1 Dipodomys ordii | reverse complement strand
TATCAGCGGGACACAGTGGGGGACACAGCATGGGACACATTGGGACACAGTGGGGGACACAGCGGGACACAGCGGGAACACAGCTGGACACAGTGGGGTACAGAGCTGGACACAGCAAGGCACAACGGGGTCACAGCAGTGGACACAGCCGGACAAAGTGGGGCACAGATCGGGACAGAGCGGGCATACAGCAGGTGCCACAGAGGGACACAGTGGGACACAGCGGGACACAGCGGGGGACACAGCAAGGACACATTGGGACACAGCGGGTACACAGTGGGACTCAGCGGGGGACACAGCAGGACACAGCGGGACACAGAGGGACACAGTGGGGCACAGCAGGGACACAGCGTGTGACACAGCAGGGGACACAGCGGGACACCGCAGGGGACACAGGGAGGATACAGCGGGACACAGCAGGGGACACAGCGGAACCCAGCGAGGGACACAGCGGGGGACACAGTGGGACAGAGCGGGGTACACAAAGAGGACACAGCGGGACCCAGCGGGACATAGCTTCGATACAGCGGGGACACAGCGGGACACAGCGGGGTACACAGCTGGGGACACAACGGGACATAGTGGGGGACATAGCGGGATACAGCGGGACACAGCGGGACACAGCGGGACACAGCGGGGCACAGTTTGGACAAAGTGGGCGACACAGCGTGGAACAGAGCAGGACACAGCAGGGGACACATCGAGGACACAGCGGGACACAGCGGGGACACAGTTGGGACACAGCGGGGGACACTGAGGGGCACAAACGGGACAACACGGAACACAGCGGGACACAGTGGGATAAAACGGGACACTGCGTGGATACAGCGGGACACAGCGGGGGACACAGCAGGACACCGCAGGACACAGAGGGGGACAAGGCGGGACACAGCGGGGGACAGAGCGGGGGACACAGCGAGACACAACGGGTACAAAGCGAGACACAGCAGATTACACAGTGGAACACAGCGGGCAAACAGCCGGGATACAACGGGACACAGTGGGGAAAGAGCGGGACAAAGCGTGACACAGCGGGAAACAGCAGGGTACACAGCGGGACACATGGGGGACACAGCGGGGTACACTGCGGGACACATGGTGGACACAGCAAGGACACAGCGGGACACAACGGGGGAAACAGCGGGACACAATGTGGACACAGCAGTGGACACAGCGGGACACAGCGGGGGACAGAGGGGGACATAGCGGGGGACACAGCGAAGACACATTGGGACACAGTGGGGACACAGCGGGACTCAGTGGGGGACACTGCAGTACACAGAGGGACACAGCGGGACACAGAGGGGGACACAGTGGGACAGAGCGGGGGATACAGCAGGGGACACAGAGGAACTCAGCGGGAAACAGCGGGGGACACAGGGGAGACACAGCGGGACACAGGGGGGGATACAGCGAGGACACATTGGGACACAGCGGGGACACATTGGGACACAGCGGGGGACACAGGGGGGACACAGCTGGACACAGCAGGACACAGAGGGGGACACAGTGGGACAGAGCAGAGGACACAGCAGGAAACACAGCGGGACACAGCAGAACAGAGCGGGGGACACAGGGGGGACACAGCGGGACCCAGCGCGGGACACAGCAAGGACACATTGGGACACAGCGGGGACACAGCGGGACTCAGTGGGGGACACAGCAGTACACAGCGGGACACAGCGGGGGACACAGAGGGGTAAACAGCGGGACACAGCGGGGAACACAGCGAGGACACAGCGGGACCAAGCGGGACACAGCGTCGATACAGCGGGGACACAGCGGGACACAGCGGGGTACACAGTTGGGGACACAACGGGACACAGCGGGGGACACAGAGAGGACACAGCAGAACACAGCGTGGGAAACAGAGAGGACACAGCGGGACACAGTGGGGACACAGCAGTAGACACAGCGGGACACAGCGAGGACACAGCGGGGACACAGCGGGGACACAGCGGCACCCAGCAGGACACAGCGGGGCACACAGCGAGGACACAGTGGGACCCAGCGGGACACAGCGTAGATACAGCGGAGACACAGCGTTACACAGCATGGTACAAAGCTGTGGACACAATGGGACACAGTGGGGGCACAGCGGGACACAGCGGGACGCAGTGGGACACAGCGGGACACAGCGGGACACAGTGGGGACAGAGCGGGACACAGTCGGACACAGAGGGACACAGCGGGGGACACAGCGGGAGACAAAGAGGGACACAACGGAACACAGCGGGACACAGCAGGAAACAGCAGTGACACTGCGGGGACACAGTGGGACACAGCGGGGGACACAGCGGGACACAGAGGGGGACAGAGCGGGACACAGTGGGGGACACAGCCGGACACAGCAGGGGAAACAGTGGGGGACACAGCGGGACACAGCGGGACACAGCGAGGACACAGCGGGACAGAGCGGGACACTGCAGGGCACAGCGGGGGACACAGCGGGACACAGCGGGGGACACAGCGAGGACACAACGGAACACAGAGTGGAACACAGTGAGGACACAGCGGGACACAGCCGGGTCTCAGCAGTGGACACAGCGGGACACAGCGGGGGACACATCGGGACACAGCGGGGGACACATGGAGGACTCAGCGGGACTAAGCGGGGACACTCGGCGACTCACCGGGGGACACAGCGGGGGACAAAGCGGGACACCACAGAACACAGTGGGAAACAGCGCGACACAGTGGGGAAACTGCGGGGACACAGGGAGACAAAGCGTGGGACACATAGGGACACAGCGGGGGACACAGTGGGGGACACAGCGGGACACAGCGGGGAACACAGCGAGGACACAGCGGGACCCAGCGGTACACAGCGTCGATACAGCGGGGACACAACGTTACACAGCGTGGTACACAGCTGTGAACACAACGGGACACAGTGGGGGCACAGCGGGACACAGCGGGACACAGTGGGACACAGCGGGGACAAAGCTTGAGAAACAGCGGGGTACAGAGCGGGAGACAGCAGGGGACACAGCGAGGACACAGCAGGACACAGTGCTGACACTGCGGGGGACACAGCGGGGGACACAGCGGGGGACACAGCCGGACACATCGGGACACAGCGGGGGACACAGCGGGACCCAGCGCGGGACACAGTAAGGACGCATTGGGACACAGCGGGGACACAGCGGGACTCAGTGGGGGACACAGCAGTAGACAGCGGGACACAGCGGGACACAGCGGGGGACACAGAGGGGTAAACAGCGGGACACAGCGGGGAACACAGTGAGGACACAGCGGGACCAAGCGGGACACAGCGTCGATACAGCGGGGACACAGCGGGATACACAGCTGGGGACACAACGGAACACAGCTGGGGACACAACGAGGACACAGCAGAACACAGCGTTGGAAACAATGAGGACACAGCAGGACACAGCGAGACACAGTGGGACACAGTGGGGACACAGCAGTAGACACAGCGGGACACAGCGAGGACACAGCGGGGACACAGCGGGGACACAGCGGCATCCAGCAGAACACAGCGGGACACACAGCGGGACACAGCGGGACACAGCTTGGGACACAGCGGGAACACAGCAGGACACAGCCGGGGACACAACGAGGACACAGCGGGACACAGCGTGAAACAGCGGTGAACCTACGGGGACACAGCGGGACACAGCGGGCAACACAGCGGGACACAGCGGGGACACAGCGGGGACACTGCGGGACCCAGCAGGACACAGCGGGACACAGCAGGACACAGAGGGGGACACAGTGGGACACAGCGGGGGACACAGCGGGACACAGCGGGGACACAGAGGGGACTCAGCAGGGGACATAGCGGGGGACAAATCGGGACACCACAGGACACAGTGGGACACAGCGGGACACAGCGGGGACACTGCGGGGACACAGCGGGACAAAGCGGGGGACCCAGTGGGACCCAGCGGGACACAGCAGGACACAGCGGGGAAACAGCGGGGACACAGTGGGTCACAGCGAGGACACAACGGGACACAGCGGGACACTGCGGGGCACAGCGGGGGACACAGCGGGATACAGCGGGGGCACAGCGGGACACAGCGGGAACACAGAGGGGACTCAGCAGGGGACATAGCGGGGACACAGTGGGACACAGCGAGGACACAACGGGACACAGCGGGACACTGCGGGGCACAGCGGGGGACACAGCGGGATACAGCAGGGGACACAGGGAGGACACAGCGGAACACAGCACGGGACAAAGCAAGGACACAGCGGGAAACAGCGAGACACAGCGGGACACAGCGGGGACCCAGCAGTGGACACAGCGGGACACAGCGGGGAACAAAGCAGGACACCACGGAACACAGCAGGACACAGCGTGAAACAGCGGTGAACCTGCCGGGACACAGCGGGACCCAGACGGACACAGCGGGGGACACAGCCGGACACAGCAGGGAAACAGCGGGGACACAGCGGAACCCAGCAGAACACAGCGGAGGACACAGCGGGACACAGCGGGGGTCACAGCAGGGACAAAGTGGGACACAGTAGGACACAGCGTGGGACAATGCGAGGACACAGCGGGAAACAACAGGGACAGAGCTGGACACAGAGGGACACAGAGGGGACAGAGCGGGACACAGCGGGACACAGCGGGACACAGCAGGGGACTCAGCGGGACACAGCGGGGGACACAGGGAGGACACAGCTGGACACTGAGGGAGACAGAGCGAGCACACAGCCGGACACAGCGAAACACAGCGAGACACAGTGGGGACACAGCAGGGGACACAGCGGGACACAGCGGGGGACACAGAGGGACACGGCGGGGTACACAGCAGGGACAAAGCGGGACACAGCGGGGGACACAGCGAGGACAAAGCGGGACACAGCGGTGACACAGCGGGACACAGCTGGGGACACTGCGGGACACAGCGGGACCCAGCGGGGACAAAGCGTGAGACACAGCGGTGGACAGAGCGGGAGACAGAGGCGGACACCGCGAGGACACAGCGGGACACAGCGGGGACACAGAGGTGGCTCAGGGGGGGCCACAGCGGGGGACAAAGCGGGACACCACGGAACACTGTGGGACACAGCGTGAAACAGCGGTGAACCTGCGGGGAAACAGCGGGGGACACAGCAGGACACAGCAGAAAACAGCAGTGACACTGCGGGGACACAGTGGGACACAGCGGGGGACGCAGCGAGACACAGAGGGGGACAGAGTGGGACACAGTGGGGGACACAGCCAGACACAGCAGGGGAAACAGTGGGGGACACAGCGGGACACAGCGGGACACAGCGAGAACACAGCGGGACAGAGCGGGACACTGCAGGGCACAGCGGGGGACACAGCGGGACACAGCGGGGGACACAGCGAGGACACAACGGAACACAGAGTGGGACACAGTGAGGACACAGCGGGACACAGCGGGACACAGCCGGGTCCCAGCAGTGGACACAGCGGGACACAGCGGGGGACACATCGGGACACAGCGGGGGACACATGGAGGACTCAGCGGGACAAAGCGGGGACACAACGGTGACTCACCGGGTGACACAGCGGGGGACAAAGCGGGACACCACAGAACACAGTGGGAAACAGCGGGACACAGTGGGGAAACTGCGGGGACACAGGGAGACAAAGCGTGGGACACCTAGGGACACAGCGGGGGACACAGTGGGGGACAAGGCGGGACATAGCGGGGAACACAGCGAGGACACAGCGGGACCCAGCTGTACAAAGCGTCGATACAGCGGGGACACAACATTACACAGCGTGGTACACAGCTGTGTACACAACGGGACACAGTGGGGGCACAGCGTGTCACAGCGGGACACAGTGGGACACAGCGGGGACAAAGCTTGAGACACAGCGGAGTACAGAGCGGGAGACAGCAGGGGACACAGCGAGGACACAGCGGGACACAGCGCTGACACTGCGGGGGACACAGCGGGGACACAGCGGGGGACACAGCCGGACACAGCGGGACACAGCGGGGGACACAGGGGGGACCCAGCGGGACCCAGCGCGGGACACAGCGAGGACGCATTGGGACACAGCGGGGACACAGCGGGACTCAGCGGGGGACACAGCAGTACACAGCGGGACACAGCGGGACACAGCGGGTCATAGCGGGGGACACAGAGGGGTAAACAGCGGGACACAGCGGGGAACACAGCGAGGACACAGCGGAACCAATCGGGACACAGGGTCGATACAGCGGGGACACAGCGGGACACAGCGGGGTACACAGCTGGGGACACAACGGGACACAGCGGGGGACACAGCGAGGACACAGCAGAACACAGCATGGGAAACAGCGAGGACACAGTGGGACACAGCGAGACACAGTTGGACACAGTGGGGACACAGCAGTAGACACAGCGGGACACAGCGAGGACACAGCGGGGACACAGCGGGGACACAGCGGCACCCAGCAGGACACAGCGGGGCACACAGCGGGACACAGCGGGACACAGCTTGGGACACAGCGGGAACACAGCAGGACACAGCCGGGGACACAGCGAGGACACAGCGGGACACAGCGTGGGACAAAGCGGGAGATAGCAGGGGACACAGCGAGGACACAGCGGGACACAGTGGCGACACATAGAGGACTCAGCGGGGGACACAGTGGGGGACAGAGCGGGACCCAGCGGGACCCAGCGGGGACAAAGCGTGAGACACAGCGGTAGACAGAGCGGGAGACAGAGGCGGACACAGCGAGGACACAGCGGGACACAGCGGGGACACAGAGGTGGCTCAGGGGGGGCACAGCGGGGGACAAAGCGGGACACCACGGAACACAGCGGGACACAGCGTGAAACAGCGGTGAACCTGCGGGGACACAGCGGGACACAGCGGGGGACACAGCGGGACACAGCGGGGACACAGTGGTGACACTGCGGGACCCAGCAGGACACAGCGGGACACAGCAGGACACAGCGGGGGACACAGCGGGACACAGCGGGGGATACAGCGGGACACAGCGGGGACACAGGGGGGGGCCTCAGCA
>NW_012293088.1:0-5622 GCF_000151885.1 Dipodomys ordii | reverse complement strand
TCACCCCCGCTGAGTCCCCGCTGTGTCACCGCTGTGTCCCGCTGTTTCCTCGCTGTGTCCCCTGCTGTCTCCCTCTCTGTCCCCTGCTGTGTCTCACGCTTTGTCCCCGCTGTGTCCCACTGTGTCCCGCTGTGTCCGGCTGTGCCCCCACTGTGTCCCGTTGTGTAAACAGATGTGTACTACGCTGTGTAACGCTGTGTCCCCGCTGTATCGACGCTATGTCCCGCTGTGTCCTCGCTGTGTTCCCCGCTGTCTCCCGCTCTGTCCCTTGCTGTGTCTCACGCTTTGTCCCCGCTGTGTCCCACTGTGTCCCGCTGTGTCCTCGCTGTGTCCCCCGCTGTGTCCCGCTGTGTCCTGCTGTGTCACGCTGTTTCCCCGATGCGTCCCCGCTGTGTCCCTCTGTGTACCCCGCTGTGTCCAGCTTTGTCCCCGCTGTGTCTCGCTGTGTCCCACGCTCTGTCCCCCACTGTGTCCCGCTCTGTCCTCCTCTGTGTCCCACTTTGTCCCCCGCTGTGTCCCACTGTGTCCCCGAAGGGTCACTGCTGTTTCCCGCTGTGTCCCGCTGTGTTCCGTGGTGTCCCTCTTTGTCTCCCGCTGTGTCCCCCGCTGTGTCCCCGCTGTATCGACGCTGTGTCCCGCTGTGTCCTCGCTGTGTTCCCCGCTGTCTCCCGCTCTGTCCCTGGCTGTGTCTCACTCTTTGTCCCCGCTGTGTCCCACTGTGTCCCGCTGTGTCCCGCTGTGCCCCCACTGTGTTCCTTTGTGTCCACAGCTGTGTACCACGCTGTGTAACGTTGTGTCCCCGCTATATCGACACTTTGTTCCGCTGGGTCCCGCTGGGTCCTCGCTGTGTTCCCCGCTGTGTCCCGCTGTGTCCCGCTGTGTCCCTGCTGTGTCCCCCGCTGTGTCCTCGCTGTGTCCCCCGCTGTGTCCCACTTGGTCCTCGCTGGGTCCCCCACTGTGTCCCGCTGACCCCCGCTGTGTCCCCGCTGTGTCACACTGTGTACCATGGTGTCCCGCTTTGTCCCCCACTGTGTCCCCCGCTGAGTCCCCTCTGTGTCACCTCTGTGTCCCGCTGTGTCCCCGGTGTGTCCCGCTGTGTCCCGCTTTGTCCCCACTGTGTGCCCGCTGTGTCCCGCTGTGTACCCCGCTGTGTCCAGCTGTGTTCCCGCTGTGTCCCGCTGTGTCCCCTCTCCGTCTCCGCTGTGCCCCGCTGTGTCCCCCGCTGTGTCCCCCGCTGTGTCCCGCTGTGTCTCGCTGTGTCCCCCGCTGTGTCCCGCTGTGTCCCTCGCTGTGTCCCTCTGTGTCTACTGCTGTGTCCCTTCTGTGTCCCGCTGTGTCCCGCCTTGTCCAATGCTGTGTCCCGCTGTATCCCCGCAGTGTCCCCGCTGTTTCCGGCTGTGTCCTGCTGTGTCCCGTGGTGTCCCTCTTTGTCCCCCGCTGTGTCCCCCGCTGAGTCCCGCTGTGTCCCACTGTGTCCTCTCTGTGTCCCCCGCAGTGTCCTGCTCTGTCCCCCGCTGTATCCCCCTTTGTCCCAAGCTGTGTCCCGCTGTGTCCCCGCTGTATCGAAGCTGTGTCGTGCTGGGTCCCGCTGTGTCCTCGCTGTGTTCCCCTCTGTGTCCCACTGTGTCCCCTGTCTGTCGCCCGTTGTGTCACACTGTGTTCCTTCGTGTCCTGCTTTGTACCCCGCTGTGTCCCCCGCTGAGTCCCCTCTGTGTCCCTGCTGTGTTCCGCTGTGTCTTCGCTGTGTCCCCCGCTTTGTCCCCCGCTGTGTCCCGCTGTGTCCCGCTGTGTCCTCGCTGTGTCCCCCGCTGTGACCCGCAATGTCCGCGCGGTGTCCCCCGCTGTGTCCCGCTGTGGCCCCGCAGGGTCACCGCTGTTTCCTGCTGTATCCCTCTGTGTTCCGTGGTGTCCCGCTTTGTCCCCCGCTGAGTCACCGCTGTGTCACCGCTGTGTCCCGCTGTGTGCTCGCTGTGTCCCCGGCTGTCTCCCGCTCTGTCCCTGCTGTGTCTCACGCTTTGTCCCCAATGTGTCCCACTGTGTCCCACTGTGTCCCGCTGTGTCCCCACTGTGTTCCTTTGTGTCCACAGCTGTGTACCACGCTGTGTAACGCTGTGTCCCCGCTATATCGACACTTTGTCCCGCTGGTTCCCGCTGTGTCCTCACAGTGTCCCCCGCTTTGTCACCCGCTGTGTCCTCGCTTTGTCCCCCGATGTGTCCCTCTGTGTCCTCGATGGGTCTCCCGCTGTGTCCCGCTGTGTCGCCCACTGTGTCCCGCTGTGTCCCGCTGTGTCCCGCTCTGTCCCTGCTGTGTTCCCCTGTGTCCGGCTGTGTCCCCGCTTTGTGCCTGCTGTGTCCCGCTGTGTACTCCGTTGTGTCAGGCTGTGTCACCGCTGTGTCTCGCTGTGTCCCCCTCTGTGTCCCGCTGTATCCCCCCTGTGTCCCACGCTGTGTCCTGCTGTGTCCCGCTGTGTCCCCCGTTGTGTCCCCCGCTGTTTCCCACTGTGTCCCCCGCTGTGTCCCGCAGTGTCCTCCCTGTGTCCCCCGCTGTGTCCTGCTGTGTCCCGCTTTGTCCTCGCTGTGTCCCCCGCTGTGTTCCGCTGTGCCCCCCGCTGTGTCCCGCTGTGTCCCGCTGTTTCCCCGCTGTGTCCCCGCTGTGTTCCTCTGTGTACCCCACTGTGTCCAGCTTTGTCCCTGCTGTGTCTCGCTGTGTCCCACGCTCTGTACCCCACTGTGTCACGCTGTGTCCCCCCGCTGTGTCCCGCTGTGTCCCCGCAGGTTCACCGCTGTTTCCCGCTGTGTCCCGCTGTGTTCCGTGGTGTCCCGCTTTGTCTCCCCTTGTGTCCCCCACTGAGTCCCCGCTGTGTCCCCGCTGTGTCCCACTGTGTCCTCGCTGTGTCCCCCGCTGAGTCCCACTCTTTCCCCCACTGTGTCCCGCTGTGTAAATTTCTGTGTCCCCCGCTGTGTTCCGCTGTGTCCCGCTGTGTACTGCTGTGTCCCCCGCTGAGTCCCGCTGTGTCCCCGCTGTGTCCCCGCTGTGTCCCAATGTGTCCTCGCTGTGTCCCCCGCTGTGTCCCCCCTGTGTCCCCCACTGTGTCCCGTTGTGTCTCAGCTGTGTACCCAGCTGTGTCCCTCTGTGTCCCCGCTGTATCGACGCTGTGTCCCACTGGGTCGCGCTGTGTCCTCCCTATGTTACCAGCTGTGTCCGCTGTGTCCCCCACTGTGTCCCGCAGTGTCCTTGCTGTGTCCCCCGCTGTGTCCCACTGTGTCCTCACTATGTCCCCCGCTGTGTCCCGCTGTGACCCCCGCTGTGTCCCACTGTGTCACGCTGTTTCCCCGCTGTGTCCACGCTGTGTCTCTCTGTGTACCCTGCTGTGTCCAGCTTTGTCCCTGCTGTGTCTCGCTGTGTCCCACGCTCTGTCCCCCACTGTGTCCCGCTGTGTCCCACGCTGTGTCCCGCTGTGTCCCAGCAGGGTCACCGCTGTTTCCCGCTGTGTCCCGCTGTGTTCCGTGGTCTCCCGCTTTGTCCCCCGCTGTGTCCCCCTCTGAGTCCCCGCTGTGTCCCGCTGTGTTCTCGCTGTGTCCCCCACTGAGTCCCACTCTTTCCCCCACTGTGTCCCGCTGTGTCCCCCTCTATGTCCCCCGCTGTGTTCCGCTGTGTCCCTCTGTGTACTGCTGTGTCCCCCGCTGAGTCCCGCTGTGTCCCCGCTGTGTCCCCGCTGTGTCCCAATGTGTCCTCGCTGTGTCCCCCGCTGTGTCTCGCTGTGTCTCCCCTGTGTCCCCCGCTCTGTCCCGTTGTGTCCCCAGCTGTGTACCCCGCTGTGTCCCTCTGTGTCCCCCCTGTATCAACGCTGTGTCCCACTGGGTCCCGCTGTGTCCTCCCTGTGTTACCAGCTGTGTCCTGCTGTGTCCCCCGCTGTGTCCCGCTGTGTCCTTGCTGTGTCCCCCGCTGTGTCCCACTGTGTCCCGCTTTGTCCCCCGCTGTGTCCCGCTTTGTCCCCTCTGTGTCTCGCTGTGTCCCGCTGTGTTCCGTGGTGTCCCGCTTTGTCCCCCGCTGTGTCCCCCACTGAGTCCCTGCTGTGTTCCCGCTGTGTCCCGCTGTGTCCTCGCTGTGTCCCCCGCTGAGTCCCGCTCTTTCCCCCGCTGTGTCCCGCTGTGCACCCCTCTGTGTCCCCCGCTGTGTCCCGCTGTGTCCAGCTGTGTACTGCTGTGTGCCCCGCTGAGTCCCGCTGTGTCCCCGCTATGTCCCCGCTGTGTCCCAATGTGTCCTCACTGTGTCCCCCACTGTGTCCCACTGTGTATCCCCTGTGTCCCCCGCTGTGTCCCGCTGTGTCCTGCTGTGTCCCCCCTTTGTCCCGCGATGTGTCCCGCTGTTTCCCCCGCTGTGTCCCGCTGTGTCCCGCTGTGTCCTCGCTGTGTCCCCGGATTTGTCGCGCTGTGTCCTCGCTGTTTCCTGCTCTGTCTCCTCCTTGTCCCCGCTGTGTTCCGCTGTGTCCCGTGGTGTCCCCCTTTGTCCCCCTCTGTGTCCCCGCTGTGCCCAGCTGTGTCCTCGCTGTGTCCTCTGCTGTCTCCCGCTTTGTCCTACGCTGTGTCCTACTGTGTCCCAATGTGTCCCTGCAGTGTTCCGCACTATGTCCCGCTGTGTCCCGCTGTGTCCCCCGCTGTGTCATGCTGGGTCCCGCTGTGTCCCCGCTGTGTCTCCGCTGTGTCCCGCTGTGTCCCCCGCTGTGTCCCCGCTGTGTCCCGCTGTGTCCCGCGCTGTGTCCCACTGTGTCCCGCTGTGTCCCCCGCTGTGTCCCGCTGTGACCCCCGCTGTGTCCTGCTGTGTCCACTGCTGTGACCCTTTTGTGCCTTGCTGTGTCCCACTGTGTCCCCCACTGTCCCCCGCTGTGTTTTTGCTGTGTCCCTCTGTGTCCCGCTTTGTCCCAAAGTGTCCCCAGCTGTGTCCCGCTGTGTCACCGCTGAGTCCCGCTGTGTCCTCGCTGTGTCCCCCGCTGTGTCCTTCTTTGTTCCTGCTGTGTACCCCGCTGTGTCCCGCTGTGTCCCCCACTGTGTCCCGCTGTGTCCCCTGCTGTGTCCCCACTGTGTCACGCTTTGTTTTGCTGTGTCCGGCTGTGTCCTCGCTCTGTCTCCCTCAGTGTCCACCTGTGTCACGCTCTGTCCCCTCTGTGTCCAGCTCTGTCCCCGCTGTGTGTCCGCTGTGTCCCGCTGTGTACCCTTCTGTGTCCAGCTGTGTCCCCTCTGTGTCCCGCTGTGTCCATTCTCTGTCCCCCGCTGTCCACTGCTGTGTCTCCCGGCTGTGTCCCGCAGTGTCCCCGCTGTGTCCCGCTGTGTCCTACTGTGTCCCGTGATGTCCCGCTTTTTTCCCTCTATGTCCCCTGCTGAGTCCCCTCTGTGTCCCCGCTGTGTCCTCGCTCTGTCCCCCGCTGTGTCCCGCTGTGTCCCCGCTGTGTCCCAAGCTGTGTCCCGCTGTGTTCCGCTGTGTCCTCGCTGTGTTCCGCTGTGTCTTCGCTGTGTCCTCGCTGTGTCCCCTGCTGTGTCCCATTGTGTCCCCAGCTGTGTACCCCGCTGTATCCCGCTGTGTGCCCGCTGTATCGACGCTATGTCCCGCTGGGTCCCGCTGTG
>NW_012293087.1:0-3122 GCF_000151885.1 Dipodomys ordii | reverse complement strand
ATGACTAATTACTTCTCCACTAGAATAATAAGCCTATTTTACATCATTTAAAATGAGAGACTGATGAAATATGTATTCCAAAACAATTGTTCAATAGAATTAAGTACACTACAATGCCCGTTTTTATGTGCTAATCCTGGTTCCTGGGCTCAAGCACTGGACACTGATCTTGAGCTTCTTTTGTTCCAGCCTAATGTTCTACCATTTAAGCCACATCTCCAATTCAAGGTATTTTTAGTAGTTTATTGGAGATCAGAGTCACTTAGATTTTCCTGCCCCAGCTTGTTTCAGTCTGTGGTGCTCAGCTCTCAAGCTTCTGAGTAGCTAACATTAAAATCATAAGCCAAATCCGCCCAATTATAATACACTCTTTTAAATACAGATTATGTTTCTAATAAAATAATATGATTCAATTTTAAGGAGGATAGTCCAAATCCTAAAACAAAAAGAAAATATCCCACCGTGAAATCTACAACACTCTTGGTCTAGAGTATTTGAATATAGATAATTAGTGTATAAAAATTTCTTTGTAAGTTTTTAAAGTAAGAAAACATCCTTGTGATATGGAAAAACCCAATATGAATGTGCAGATGTTGCTTTTAAATGATTAATATTGTGTTTCTTAGCAGAAAGGACCTAAGTGAAGTTTATAGAGTAGAGTTTCTTATGTATTTTATTGTGAAAATACTGTACACTCAATGGTGAAAAACTAAAGTCATTTCCTCTTAACTCAGGAACAAGACAAGGATGCCCACTCTCTCCACTCCTTTTCAATCTAGTATTAGAATGCCTAGCTACAGCAATAAGACAAGATGCAGACATAAAGGGGATCCAAATAGGGAAAGAAGAAATAAAACTCTCCCTCTTTGCAGATGACATGATCTTGTATTTAAAGAATCCCATAGACTCCACTCCCAAATTACTCAAGCTGATTCAAAACTTTGGCAAAGTAGCAGGGTATAAAATTAACCCCCAAAAATCAACGGCTTTTCTGTATGCCAATAATGAGAAAAGTGTGGCTGAAATTAGGAAAGCAACTCCATTTGTAATAGCCCCACAAAAAATAAAATACTTAGGAATTAACTTAACTAAAGAAGTGAAGGACCTCTATGATGAAAACTTTAAAATATTGAAAAAGGAAATCAACACAGAACTAAAAAAATGGCAAAGCCTCCCATGCTCCTGGATTGGAAAGATTAACATCGTAAAAATGGCAATACTTCCCAAGGCTATCTACAAATTCAATGCAATACCTATCAAAATTCCAACCTCATTCTTCAAGGAAATAGAAGAGGCAATCCAAAAATTCATATGGAACAATAAAAGACCCCGAATACCAAAAGCACTCCTCAACGGAAAGAACACTGCTGGAGGAATATCAATACCAAATTTCAAACTCTACTACAAAGCCATAGTAATCAAAACAGCTTGGTATTGGCATAAGAACAGACCTCAGGACCAATGGAATAGAATTGAAAACCCAGAAATGAACCTACAGACCTATAGCCATCTAATCTTCGATAAGGGAGCTAAAACAATAGAATGGAAGAAAGACAGCCTCTTCAGTAAATGGTGCTGGCAAAATTGGTTAACTACATGTAGAAAACTAAAGCTAGATCCTTATATATCACCCTGCACCAGAATCAACTCCAAATGGATCAAAGACCTTGAAATCAAAGCAGAAACCCTGAAAACATTACAGGATGGAATAGGAGAAAGCCTAGGTCACCTTGGCTCAGGCCGAAATTTTTTGAATCGAGACCCAGAAACACAACAAATCAAAGAAAGGTTGGACAAATGGACTGCATAAAGTTGCAGAGCTTCTGCAGGGCAAATGACATAGCTAGCAAGATCAATAGAAAGCCCACGGATTGGAAGAAGATCTTTACTAGCCATACAATGGACAAGGGTCTCATATCTAAAATATACTTGGAACTCAAAAAATTAAACCCCCCAACAACAAATCCTCAAAGAAACAACTGCCCAATAAATAAGTGGGCTAAAGACTTAAAGAGAAACTTCTCTGAAGAAGAAAGAAGGATGGACAATAGACACATGAAGAAATGTTCAACATCTCTAACCATAAAAGAAATGCAAATCAAAACAACATTGAGATATCACCTCACCCCAGTTAGAATGGCAAAAATCAAGAACTCTAATAACAACAGATGCTGGAGGGGATGTGGACAGAAGGGAATCTTACTGCATTGTTGGTGGGAATGTAAACTAGTCCAACTACTTTGGAAAGCAGTATGGAGGTTCCTCAAAAGACTTCACATAGAACTCTCCTACGAGCCAGCAATCTCACTTTTGGGCATTTACCCAAATGCTTACAAACAAGACCACACTAAAGCTACCACCACAACTATGTTTATTGCAGCATTATTTACCATAGCTAAGATATGGAACCAACCCAGATGCCCCTCAGTAGATGAATGGATCAAGAAAATGTGGTATATATACACAATGGAATTCTATGCCTCTGTCTTTCTGACTCTCTCTCTCTTTGTGTCTTTCTAACATGAGAAAAATGGTGGTCAGTGCTTAGATACATTAAATTATTAAAGGCTGCCCAATGGTGATGTTATAATTCTATGATCTCTTTCATTTGCTGAGTGTCCAGAATACATTTATAAATAGAAACATGCACTGTTTGCTTAAAAACGTGGTTGTAATTTGTGTAGTAAAAGAAGGACCAAGCTAGGCACTGGTGCTTCACGCCTGTAATGCTAGCTACTCAGGAGGCTGAGATCTGATGATCGCGGTTCAAAGCCAGCCTGGGAAGAAAAGTCTGTCAGACTCTAATCTCTAATAAACCACCAGAAAACTGAAGTGGAGCTGTGGCTTAAGTGGGTAGAGCACTAGCTTTGAGCTGAAGAACTCAGGGACAGTTTCCAGGCCCAACAGACCATGACCAACCGAAAAAAAAAGCGAGGACATATATTTAATTTTTGCCTTTTATTGGCAAGTTTTCAAAATGATATACTTCTCTATTATTCTTCAAAAGGAAAAAAAAGAAAAGGCTCACCACATCTCCTTAATTATGATGGCTAATTGTATGCATCAAGTTGAGTGGCTAAATATTTCCAGATAGCTGACAAAGCTATTTTTGGTTGATATGA
>NW_012293086.1:0-6975 GCF_000151885.1 Dipodomys ordii | reverse complement strand
GAAGAGCAGAAGCAGAAGCAGAAGGAGAAGCAGAAGAAGAAGGAGAAGCAGAAAGAGAAGCAACTGAAGCTGAAGAAGCAGGAGAAGCAGAAGCAGAAGAAACAGAAGAAGCCGAAGAAGGAGAAGCAGAATCTGAAGCAGAAGGAGAAACAGAAGAAGCACAATCTGAAGCAGAAGCAGAAGAAACAGAAATAGTAGAATAAGCAGAAGCAGAAACAGCAGGAGAAGCAGAAGAAGAAGAAGGAGAATGCAAAAGAGAAGGATTACTAGTAGGAGAAGCAGAAGGATAAGCAGAAGCAGAAAGAGAAGCAGAAGGAGAAGCAGCACGAGAAGCAGGAGAAGCAGAAGAAGCAGAAGCAGGAGAAGCAGAAAAAACAAAAGAGGCAGAAGCAGAATGAGAAGCAGAAGGAGAAATTGAAGCAGAAGGAGAAGCAGAAGAAGAAGGAGAAGGAAAGGGAGAAGCAGAAAGAGAAGCAGAACGAAAAGCAGGACAAGCAGCAGCAGGAGAAGCAGAAGCAGAAGAAACAGAAGAAGAAGAAGAAGCAGAAGGAAAAGCAGAAACAGAAGGAAAAGCATAAGGAGAAGCAGGAGAAGCAGAAGCAGCAGCAGCAGGAGAAGCAGAAGCAGAAGAAGCCGAAGAAGCAGAAGCAGAACCTGAAGCAGAAGGAGTAGCAGGAGAAGGAGAAGAAGCAGAATCTGGAGAAGCAGAAGGAGAAGCAGAAGCAGAAAGAGAAGCAAAAGCAAAAGGAGAAACAGAAGGAGAAGTAGAAGAAACAGAGGAGCAAAAGAAGGAGAAGGAGAAGCAGAGGCAGAAGAAGAATCATAAGCACAAGCACAAGCAGAAGGAGGTGCAGAAGGAGAAGCAGGAGAAGCAGAAGCTGAAGGAGAAGCAGAAGTAGGAGAAGGAGAAGGAGGAGAAGCAGAAGCAGAAGGACAAGCAGAAGCAGAATGAAAAGCAGAAAGAGAAGCAGGAGAAGCACAAGATGCAGAAGCAGGAGAAGCCGAAAGAGAAGAAGCAGAAGAAGCAGAAACAGAAGCAGAAGTAGAGGCAGAAGCAGAAGGAGAAGCAGCAGAAGAAGTAGAACCTGAAATTCCGGCAGGAGAAACAGAAGAAGCAGAAGCAGAAGGAGAAGCAAAAAGAGAAGCAGAAGGAGAAGTAGAAGAAGCAGCAGAAGGAGAAGCAGCAGAAGAAGCAGAAAAACAAGCAGGAGAAGCAGAAGCAGAAAGAGAAGTAGAAGCAGAAGAAGCGGAAGAAACAGAAGCAGAAGAAGCAGTAGAAGCATAAGAAGCAGTAGCATGGAAAGCAGAAGCAGAAGAAAAAAAGAAGCATAAGAAGAAGGATCAGCAGAAGTTGAAGCAGAAGGAGATGCAGATGCAGAAAGAGAAGCAGAAACAGAAGGAGAAGGAGAAGGAGAAGAGAAGCAGAAACAGAAGGAGAAGGAGAAGGAGAAGTTGGAGAATCAGAAGAAGCAGAAGCAGAAGCAGAAGGACAAGCAGGAGAAGCAGAAGAAGCAGAAGCGGGAGAAACAGCAGCAGAAGAAGAAACAGAAGAAGGAGAAGGAGCAGAAGGAGAAGCAGAAGCAAAAGGAGAAGCAGAAAGGGAAGCAGAAGAAGCAGTAGCAGGAGGAGCAGAAGCAGAAGAAACAGAAGAAGCCGAAGAAGCAGAAGCAAAACCTGAAGCAGAAGGAGAAGCAGAAGCAGGAGAAGCTGGAAAAGCAGAAGTAGAAGAAACAGAACAAGCAGAAGAAGCAGAAGCAGAACTTGAAGCAGAAGAAGAAGAAGGAGAAAGAGAAGGATTAGGAGTAGGAGGAGCAGAAGCAGAATTAGAAGCAGAAAGAGAAGCAGAAGGAGAAACAGAAGAAGCAGAAGCAGGAGAAGCAGAAGCAGAAGCAGAATGAGAAGCACAAGAAGGAGAAATTGAAGGAGAAGGAGAATGGGACGGAGAAGCATAAGGAAAAGCAGGAGAAGCAGAAGAAGAAGAATCAGGAAAAGCAGAAGCAGAAGAAGGAGAAGAGCAGAAGCAGAAGGAGAAACATAAGCGGAAGGAGAAGAAGAAGAAGCAGAAGCTGAAGCAGAAGAAGAAGAAACAGAAAAACAGAAGAAGCAGAAGAAGAAGCAGCAGTAGAAGCAGAAGAAGAAGAAGGAGAAGGAGAAAGAGAAGGATTAGGAGTAGGAGAAACAGAAGGATAAGCAGAAGCAGAAAGAGAAGCAGAAGACGCAGGAGAAGCAGAAGCAGAAGAAACAGGAGAAGCCGAAGAAGCAGAAGCAGAATCTGAAGCAGAAGGAGAAACAGAAGAAGCACAATCTGAAGCAGAAGAAACAGAAATAGTAGAATAAGCAGAAGCAGAAGCAACAGGACAAGCAGAAGAAGAAGAAGGAGAAGGCGAAAGAAAAATATTAGGAGTAGGAGAAGCAAAAGGATAAGCAGAAGCAGAAAGAGACGCAGAAAGAGAAGCAGCACGAGAAGTAGGAGAAGCAGGAGAAGCAGAAGCAGGAGAAGCAGAAGAAACAGAAGACGCAGAAGCAGAATGAGAAGCAGAAGGAGAAATTGAAGCAGAAGGAGAAGAAGAAGCAGAAGGAGAAACAGAAGAAAGAGAAGGAGAAGTAGAAGCAGAAAGAGAAGCAGAAAGAGCAGCACAACGAAAAGCACAACGAGAAGCAGGAGAAGCAGAAGCAGTAGAAGCAGAAGCAGAAGAAACATAAGAAGGAGAAGAAGCAGAAGCAGAAGGAGAAGCAGAAATAGAAGCAGGAGCAGCAGAAGAAGCAGCAGCAGGAGAAGCAGAAGCAGAAGAAGCCGAAGAAGCAGAAGCAGAACCTGAAGCATAAGGAGATACAGGAGAAGCAGAAGAAGCAGAATCTGGAGAAGCAGAAGGAGAAGCAAGAGCAGAAAGAGAAGCAAAAGCAGAAGGAGAAGCAGAAGGAGAAGCAGAAGAAACAAAAGAAGCAGAGGCAGTAGCAGAAGAAGCAGAAGATGCAGAAGCAGAAGGAGAAGCAGAAGCAGTAGTAGAAGCAGAAGAAGGAGAAGCAGAAGGAGAAGCATAAAGAGAAACAGAAGGAGAAGCAGGAGAAGCAGAAGCAGGAGAAGCAGAATCAGAAGAAATAGAAGAAGGAGAAGAAACAGAAGCAGAAAGAGAAGCCGAAACAGAAGGAGAAGCAGAAATTGAAGCAGAAGAAGCCGAAGAAACAAAAGCAGAACCTAAAGCAGAAGGAGAAGCAGGAGAAGCAGAAGAAGCAGAATCTGGAGAAGAAGAAGGAGAACCAGAAGGAGAAGCAGAAGCAGAAAGAGAAGCAAAAGCAGAAGGAGAAGCAGAAGAAACAGAAGAAGCAGTATCAGTAGCAGAAGAAGCTGAAGATGCAGAACCAGAAAGAGAAGCAAAAGGAATAGCAGAAGAACGAGAAGGAGAAATAGAAGGAAAAGCAGAAGGAGAAGCAGGAAAAGCAGAAGAAACAGAAGCAGACGGAGAAGCAGAAGAAGGAGAAGGAGAAGCCGGAGCAGAAGAAGAAGCAGGAGGAAAAGCACAAGCAGAAGGAGATGCAGAAGGAGAAGCAGGAAATGCAGAATACGCAGAAGGAGAAGAAGAAGGAGAAGAATCAGAGTCAGAAGAAGCAGAAGCAGAAATAGAAAGAGAAGCCGACGAAGAGAAGCAGAACGAGAAGCAAGAGAAGCAGAAGAAGCAGAAACGGGAGAAGCAGAAGAAGAAGAAACGGAAGAAGGAGAAGGAGCAGAACCAGAAGGAGAAGCAGAAGGAGAAGCAGAAAGAGAAGCAGGAAAAGCAGAAGAAGCAGAAGCAGGAGAAGCAGAAGGAGAAGAAACAGGAGAAGGACAAGAAGCAGAAAGAGAAGCAGTAGAAGCAAAAGAGGCAGGAAAAGCAGAAGCAGAAGAAAGAGAAGAAGACGACGACGAAGAAGAAGAAGAAAAAGAAGCAGCAGCATAAGGAGAAGCATAAGGAGAAGTATAAGGAGAAGCAGTAGAAGGAGAAGAAGCAGAAGCAGGAGAAGCAGAAGCAGAAGAAAAAGAATAAGCAAAAGAAGCAGAAGCAGAAGCAGTGAGAGAAGCAGAAGAAGGAGAAGGAGAAGGAGCGCGAAGGAGAAGCGAAGCGAAAGAGAAGCGAAACAGAAGGAGAACAAGAAGGAGAAGCAGGAGAATCAGAAGAAGCAGAAAGAGAAGGAGAAGAAGGAGAAGCAGAAGTAGAATCCGAAGAAACAGAAGAAGAAGAAGCAGAAGAAACAGAAGCAAAAGAAACAGAAGAAGGAGAAGAGCAGAAGCAGAAGCAGAAGCAGAAGGAGAAGGAGAAAGAGAAGCAGGAGAACCAGAAGAAGCAGGAGAAGCAGAAGCAGAAGAAACAGGAGAAGCCGAAGAAGCAGAAGCAGAATCTGAAGCAGAAGGAGAAACAGAAGAAGCACAATCTGAAGCAGAAGCAGAAGAAATAGAAATAGTAGAATAAGCAGAAGCAGAAGCACCAGGAAAAGCAGAAGAAGAAGAAGAAGGAGAAGGCGAAAGAAAAATATTAGGAGTAGGAGAAGCAAAAGGATAAGCAGAAGCATAAAGAGACGCAGAAGGAGAAGCAGCACGAGAAGTAGGAGAAGCAGGAGAAGCAGAAGCAAGAGAAGCAGAAGAAACAGAAGACGCAGAAGCAGAATGAGAAGCAGAAGGAGAAATTGAAGCAGAAGGAGAAGGAGAAGCAAAAGGAGAAGCAGAAGAAGGAGAAGGAGAAGGAGAAGCAGAAAGAGAAGCACAACGAGAAGCAGGAGAAGCAGAAGCAGGAGAAGCAGAAGCAGAAGAAACAGAAGAAGGAGAAGAAGCAGAAGCAGAAGGAGAAGCAGAAACAGAACGAAAAGCAGAAATAGAAGCAGGAGCAGCAGAAGAAGCAGCAGCAGGAGAAGCAGAAGCAGAAGAAGCCGAAGAAACAGAAGCAGAACCTGAAGCATAAGGAGATACAGGAGAAGCAGAAGAAGCAGAATCTGGAGAAGCAGAAGGAGAAGCAGAAGCAGAAAGAGAGGCAAAAGCAGAAGGAGAAGCATAAGGAGAAGCAGAAGAAACAGAAGAAGCAGAGGCAGTAGCAGAAGATGTAGAAGCAGAAGGAGAAGCAGAAGGAAAAGCAGAAGAACGAGAAGGAGAAGGAGAAACAGAAGGAGAAGCAGAAAGAGAAGCAGAAGAAGGAGCAGGATCAGGAAAAGCAGCAGGAGAAGCAGAAAGAGAAGCAGAAAGAAAAGCAGAAGGAGAAGCAGGAGATGCAGAAACAGGAGAAGAACAAACAGAAGAAACAGGAGAAGGAAAAGAAGCAGAAGCAGACGGAGAAGCAGAAAGAGAAGGAGGGGAAGCAGAAGAAGCAGAAGCAGGAGAAGCAGAAGCATAAGAATCCGAAGAAGCAGAAGCAGAACCTGAAGCAGAAGGAGAAGCAGGAGAAGCAGAAGAAGCAGAATCTGCAGAAGCAGAAGGAGAAGCAGAAGCAGGAAGAGAACCAAAATCAGATGGAGAAGCAGAAGAAACAGAAGATACAGAAGCAGTAGCAGAAGAAGCTGAAGATTTTGAAGCAGAAAAAGAAGCACAAGAAATAGCAGAAGAACGAGAAGGAGAAGGAGAAACAGAAGGAGAAGCAGAAGCAGAAAAAGAATCAGGAAAAGCAGAAGAAGCAGAAACAGACGGAGAAGCAGAAGAAGGAGAAGGAGAAGCAGAAGCAGAAGAAGAAGCACAAGGAAAAGCACAAGCAGGAGGAGATGCAGAAGGAGAAGCAGAAGAAGCAGAAGCAGAAGGAGAAGAACTAAAGAGAAGAAGCAGAAGCGGGAGAAGCAGAAGTAGAAAGAGAAGCCGACGAAGAGAAGCAGAACGAGAAGCAGGAGAAGCAGAAGAAGCAGAAGCGGGAGAAGCAGAAGAAGTAGAAACAGAAGAAGGAGAAGGAGCAGAAGCAGAAGGAGAAGCAGAGGCAGAAGGGGAAGCAGAAAGAGAAGCAGGAAAAGCAGAAAAGCAGAAGCAGGAGAAGCAGAAGCAGAAGAATACGAAGAAGCAGAAGCAGAAGCAGAAGCAGAAGGAGAAGCAGGAGAAGCAGAAGAAGCAGAATCTGGAGAAGCAGAATGACAAGCTGAAGGAGAAGCAGAAGCAGAAAGAGAATCAAAAGCAGAAGGAGAAGCAGAAGAAACAGAAGAAGCAGAAGCAGTAGCAGTTACAGCAAAAGCAGAAGGAGAAGCAGAAGGAAAAGCAGGAGAACGAGAAGGAGAAGGAGAAACAGAGGCAGAAGCAGAAGGAGAAGCAGAAGCAGAAGAAAGAGCATAAGGACAAGCACAAGCAGAAGGAGATGCAGAACGAGAAGCAGGAGAAGCAGAAGAAGCAGAAGATGAAGGAGAAGCAGAAGTAGGAGAAGGAGAAGGAGGAGAAGCAGAAGCAGAAGGAGAAGCAGAAGCGGAATGAGAAGCAGAAAGAGAAGCAGGAGAAGCACAAGATGCAGAAGCAGGAGAAGCCGAAAGAGAAGAAGCAGAAGAAGCAGAAACAGAAGCAGAAGTAGATGCAGAAGCAGAAGGAGAAGCAGCAGAAGAAGTAGAACCAGAAATTCAGGCAGGAGAAACAGAAGAAGCAGAAGCAGAAAGAGAAGCAAAAAGAGAAGCAGAAGGAGAAGTAGACGAAGCAGCAGAAGGAGAAGCAGCAGAAGAAGCAGAAAAACAAGCAGGAGAAGCAGAAGCAGAAAGAGAAGTACAAGCAGAAGCAGCAGAAGCAGAAGAAGAAGCAGTAGAAGCATAAGAAGCAGAAGCAGGAGAAGCAGAAGCAGAAGAACAAGAAGCATAAGAAGCAGAAGCAGAAGCAGAGGGAGAAACAGAAGAAGGAGAAGGAGCAGCAGAAGGTGAAGCAGAAGGAGATGGAGAAGCAGAAAGAGTAGCAGAAACAGAAGGAGAAGAAGAAGGATTAGTTGGAGAATCAGAAGAAGCAGAAGCAGAAAGAGAAGCAGAAGAAGGAGAAGGAGAAGCAGAAGCAGAGGAAAGGAA
>NW_012293085.1:0-6975 GCF_000151885.1 Dipodomys ordii | reverse complement strand
GAGCAGAAGCAGAAGAAGAAGCAGTAGAAGCATAAGAAGCAGAAGCAGGAGAAGCAGAAGCAGAAGAAAAAGAAGAAGCATAAGAAGCAGAAGCAGAAGCAGAGGGAGAAACAGAAGAAGGAGAAGGAGCAGCAGAAGGTGAAGCAGAAGGAGATGGAGAAGCAGAAAGAGAAGCAGAAACAGAAGGAAAAGAAGAAGGATTAGTTGGAGAATCAGAAGAAGCAGAAGCAGAAAGAGAAGCAGAAGAAGGAGAAGGAGAAGCAGAAGCAGAGGAAAGGAAGGAGAAGCAGAAGAAGCAGAAGCGGGAGAAGCAGAAGAAGAAGAAGAAGAAGGAGAAGAAGAAGAAGAAATAGAAGAAGAAGAAGGAGAAGAAGAAGAAGAAGAAGAAGAAGAAGAAGAAGAAGAAGAAGAAGAAGAAGAAGAAGAAGAAGAAGAAAGAGAAGGAGAAGGAGCAGAAGGAGAAGCAGAAGCAGAAGGAGAAGCAGAAAGATAAGGAGAAGAAGCAGTAGCAGGAGAAGCAGAAGCACAAGAAACAGAAGAAGCTGAAGAAGCAGAAGCAGGACCTGAAGCAGAAGAAACAGAACAAGCAGAAGAAGCAGTAGCAGAAGCAGAACGAGAAGCAGAAGAAGAAGAAGGAAAAGGAGAAAGAGTAGGATTAGGAGTAGGAAGAGCAGAAGGAGAATCAGAAGCAGAAGGAGCAGCAGAAGGAGAAGCAGAAGGAGAAGCAATAGGAGAAGCAGAAGAAGGAGAAGCAGAAGCAGAAGAAGCAGCAGAAGGAGAAGCAGAAGCAGAAGAAGATGCAGAAGGAGAAGCAGAAGAAGCAAAAGCAGAAGGAGAAGCAGAAGTAGCAGAAGGAGAAAGAGAAGGAAGGGCAGCAGAAGCAATCGGAGAAGCAGAAGGAGAAGCAGAAGCAGAATGACAAGCAGAAAGAGAAGCAGTAGAAGCAGAAGAAGCAGGAAAGGCAGAAGCAGACGAAAGAGAAGAAGAAGAAGAAGAAGAAGAAGAAGAAGAAGAAGAAGAAGAAGAAGAAGAAGAAGAAGAAGAAGAAGAAGAAGAAGAAGAAGAAGAAGAAGAAGAAGAAGAAGAAGCATAAGGAGAAGCATAAGGAGAAGCATAAGGAGAAGCATAAGGAGAAGAAGTAGAAGCAGAAGCAGTAGAAGCAGAAGAAGCAGAAAAAGCAGAAGCAAAAGCAGAAGAAAAAGAATAAGCAAAAGAAGCAGAAGTGGAAGCACTGGGAGAAGCAGAAGCAGAAGGAGAAGGAGCAGCAGAAGGAGAAGCAGAAGCAGAAAGAGAAGCAGAAACAGAAGGACAACAAATGGAGAAGCAGGAGAATCAGAAGAAGCAGAAGTAAAATCAGAAGAAACAGAAAAAGAAGAAGCAGAAGAAACAGAAGCAAAAGAAACAGAAGAAGGAGAAGAGCAGAAGCAGAAGCAGAAGGAGAAGCAGAAAGAGAAGCAGGAGAAGTAGAGGAAGCAGAAGCAGAAGAAACAGGAGAAGCCGAAGAAGCAGAAGCAGAATCTGAAGCAGGAGAAACAGAAGAAGCACAATGTGAAGAAGAAGCAGAAGAAACAGAAATAGTACAATAAGCAGAAGCAGAAGCAGCAGGAAAAGCAGAAGAAGAAGAAGGAGAAGGCGAAAGAGAAAGATTAGGAGTAGGAGAAGCAGAAGGATAAGCAGAAGCAGAAAGAGACGCAGAAGGAGAAGCAGCACGAGAAGTAGGAGTAGCAGGAGAAGCAGAAAAAGCAGAAGCAGGAGAAGAAGAAGGAGAACCAGAAGGAGAAGCAGAAGCAGTAAGAGAAGCAAAAGCAGAAGGAGAAGCATAAAGAGAAGCAGAAGAAGCAGAGGCAGTAGCAGAAGAAGCAGAAGATGCAGAAGCAGAAGGAGAAGCACAAGGAAAAGCAGAAGAACGGGAAGGAGAAGGAGAAACAGAAGGAGAAGCAGAAAGAGAAGCAGAAGAAGGAGCAGGAGACGGAAAAGCAGCAGGAGAAGCAGAAAGAGCAGCAGAAGGAGAAGCAGGAGATACAGAAACAGGAGAAGCAGAAGTAGAAGAATCAGAAGAAGGACAAGAAGCAGAAGCAGAAGGAGAAGCAGAAACAGAAGTAGAAGCAGAAAGAGAAGGAGGGGAAGCAGAAGAAGCAGAAGCAGGAGAAGCAGAAGCATAAGAATCCGAAGAAGTAGAAGCAGAACCTGAAGCAGAAGGAGAAGCAGGAGAAGCAGAAGAAGCAGAATCTGGAGAAGCAGAATGACAAGCTGAAGGAGAAGCAGAAAGAGAATCAAAAGCAGAAGGAGAAGCAGAAGAAACAGAAGAAGTAGAAGCAGTAGCAGTTGTAGCTGAAGCAGAAGGAGAAGCCGAAGGAAAAGCAGAAGAACAAGAAGGAGAAGGAGAAACAGAAGAAGAAGGAGAAGCAGAAGCAGAAGAAGATGCAGAAGGAGAAGCAGGAGAAGAAGAAGAAGCAGAAGCAGAAGGAGAAGCAGGAAAAGCAGAAGAAGCAGAAGCAAAAGAAGGAGAAGGAGAAGCAGAAGAAGAAGAAGGAGCATAAGGACAAGCACAAGCAGAAGGAGATGCAGAAGGAGAAGCAGGAGAAACAGAAGAAGCAGAAGCTGAAGGAGAAGCAGAAGTAGGAGAAGGAGGAGGAGGAGAAGCAGAAGGAGAAGCAGAAGCGGAATTAGAAGCAGGAAGAAAAGCAGGAGATGCACAAGAAGCAGAAGCAGGAGAAGCCGAAAGAGAAGAAGCAGAAGAAGCAGAAACAGAAGCAGAAGTAGAAGCAGAATCAGAAGGAGAAGCAGCAGAACAAGTAGAACCAGAAATTCAGGCAGGAGAAACAGAAGAAGCAGAAGCAGAAAGAGAAGCAAAAAGAGAAGCAGAAGGAGAAGTAGAAGAAGCAGCAGAAGGAGAAGCAGCAGAAGAAGCAGAAAAACAAGCAGGAGAAGAAGAAGCAGAAAGAGTAGAAGCAGAAGAAGCAGAAGCAGAAGCAGAAGCAGTAGAAGCATAAGAAGCAGAAGCAGAAGAACAAGAAGAAGCATAAGAAGCTGAAGCAGAAGCAGAGGGAGAAACAGAAGAAGGAGAAGGAGCAGCAGAAGGTGAAACAGAAGGAGATGGATAAGCAGAAAGAGAAGCAGAAACAGAAGGAAAATAAGAAGGATTAGTTGGAGAATCAGAAGAAGCAGAAGCAGAAAGAGAAGCAGAAGAACGAGAAGGAGAAGCAGAAGCAGAGGAAAGGAAGGAGAAGCAGAAGAAGCAGAAGCGGGAGAAGCAGAAGAAGAAGAAGAAGAAGGAGAAGGAGAAGAAGAATAAATAGGAGAAACAGAAGAAGCAGAAGCAGAAGCAGAAGGAGAAGCAAAAAGAGAAGGAGAAGGAGAAGTAGAAGAAGCAGCAGAAGGAGAAGCAGCAGAAGAAGCAGAAAAACAAGCAGGAGAAGCAGAAGCACAAAGAGAAGTAGAAGCAGAAGAAGCAGAAGCAGAAGAAGAAGCAGTAGAAGCATAAGAAGCAGAAGCAGGAGAAGCAGAAGCAGAAGATAAAGAAGAAGCACAAGAAGCAGAAGCAGAGGGAGAAACAGAAGAAGGAGAAAGAGCAGCAGAAGTTGAAGCAGAAGGAGATGCAGAAGCAGAAAGCGAAGCAGAAACAGAAGGAGAAGAAGAAGGAGAAGTTGGAGAATCAGAAGAAGCAGAAGCAGACAGAGAAGAAGAAGGAGAAGGAGAAGCAGAAGGAGAAGGACAAGCAGGAGAAGCAGAAGAAGCAGAAGCGTGAGGAGCAGAAGAAGAAGAAACAGAAGAAAGAGAAGGAGCAGAAGGAGAAGCAGAAGCAGAAGGAGAAGCAGAAAGAGAAGCAGAAGAAGCAATAGCAGGAGAAGCAGAAGCAGAAGAAACAGAAGAAGCCCAAGAAGCAGAAGGAGAACCTGAAGCAGAAGGACAAGCAAAAGCAGCTTTAAGCTGGAAAAGCAGAAGCAGAAGAAACAGAACAAGGAGAAGAAGCAGAAGCAGAACGAGAAGCAGAAGAAGAAGAAGGAGAAAGAGAAGGATTAGAAGTAGGAGGAGCAGAAGGAGAATCATAAGCAGAAAGAGAAGCAGAAGGAGAAGCAGAAGGAGAAACAGAAGAAGCAGAAGTAGGAGAAGCAGAGGCAGAAGCAGAATGAGAAGCACAAGAAGGAGAAATTGAAGGAGAAGGAGAATGAGACGGAGAAGCAGAAGGAGAAGTAGGAGAAGCAGAAGAAGAAGAAGCAGGAGAAGCAGAAGCAGAAGAAACAGAAGAAGGAGAAGAGCAGAAGCAGAAGCAGACGGAGAAGCAGAAGCAAAAGGAGAAGCAGAAGAAGCAGAAGCTGAAGCAGAAGAAGAAGAAACAGAAAAAGCAGAAGAAGCAGAAGAAGAAGCAGCAGGAGAAGCAGAAGAAGAAGAAGAAGAAGAAGAAGGAGAAGGAGAAAGAGAAGGATTAGGAGTAGGAGAAACAGAAGGATAAGCAGAAGCAGAAAGAGAAGGAGAATGAGAAGGAGAAGCAGGAGAAGCAGAAGAAGCAGAAGCAGGAGAAGCAGAAGCAGAATGAAAAGCAGAAGAAGGAGAAATTGAAACAGAAGAAGATGCAGAAGGAGAAGCAGAAGCAGTAGTAGAAGCAGAAGAAGGAGAAGCAGAAGGAGAAGCATAAAGAGAAACAGAAGGAGAAGCAGGAGAAGCAGAATCAGAAGAAATAGAAGAAGGAGAAGAAGCAGAAGCAGAAAGAGAAGCAGAAACAGAAGGAGAAGCAGAAATAGAAGCAGAAGAAGCTCGAAGAAGCAAAAGCAGAACTCTAAAGCAGAAGAAGAAGCAGGAGAAGCAGAAGAAGCAGATCTGGAGAAGAAGAAGGAGATCCAGAAGGAGAAGCAGAAGTAGAAAGAGAAGCAAAAGCAGAAGGAGAAGCAGAAGGAGAAGCAGAAGAAACAGAAGAAGCAGAAGCAGTAGCAGAAGAAGCTGAAGATGCAGAAGCAGAAAGAGAAGCAGAAGGAATAGCAGAAGAACGAGAAGGAGAAATAGAAGGAGAAGCAGAAGGAGAAGCAGGAAAAGCAGAAGAAACAGAAGCAGACGGAGAAGCAGAAGAAGGTGAAGGAGAAGCCGGAGCAGAAGAAGAAGCAGAAGGAAAAGCACAAGCAGAAGGAGATGCAGAAGGAGAAGCAGGAAATGCAGAAGACGCAGAAGCAGAAGGAGAAGAAGAAGGAGAAGAATCAGAATCAGAAGAAGCAGAAGCAGAAATAGAAAGAGAAGCCGACGAAGAGAAGGAGAACGAGAAGCAGGAGAAGCAGAAGAAGCACAAGCGGGAGAAGCAGAAGAAGAAGAAACAGAAGAAGGAGAAGGAGCAGAAGCAGAAGGAGAAGCAGAAAGAGAAGCAGGAAAAGCAGAAGAAGCAGAAGCAGGAGAAGCAGAAGGAGAAGAAACAGGAGAAGGACAAGAAGCAGAAAGAGAAGCAGTAGAAGCAGAAGAAGCAGGAAAACAGAAACAGAAGAAAGAGAAGAAGAAGAAGACCAAGAAGAAGAAGAAGAAGAAGCAGCATAAGGAGAAGCATAAGGAGAAGTGTAAGGAGAAGCAGTAGAAGCAGAAGAAGCAGAAGCAGGAGAAGCTGAAGCAGAAGAAAAAGAATAAGCAAAAGAAGCAGAAGCAGAAGCAGTGAGAGAAGCAGAAGAAGGAGAAGGAGAAGGAGCAGCAGAAGGAGATGCAGAAGCAGAAAGTGAAGCATAAACAGAAGGAGAACAAGAAGAAGCAGGAGAATCAGAAGAAGCAGAAAGAGAAGGAGAAGGAGAAGCAGAAATAGAATCAGAAGAAACAGAAGAAGAAGCAGAAGAAACAGAAGCAAAAGAAACAGAAGAAGGAGAAGAGCAGAAGCAGAAGGAGAAGCAGAAGCAGAAGGAGAAGCAGAAAGAGAAGCAGGAGAAGCAGAAGAAGCAGGAGAAGCAGAAGCAGAAGAAACAGGAGAAGCCGAAGAAGCAGAAGCAGAATCTGAAGCAGAAGGAGAAACAGAAGAAGCACAATTGAAACAGAAGCAGAAAAAACAGAAATAGTAGAATAAGCAGAAGCAGAAGCACCAGGACAAGCAGAAGAACAAGAAGGAGAAGGCGAAAGAGAAGGATTAGGAGTAGGAGAAGCAAAAGGATAAGCAGAAGCAGAAAGAGACGCAGAAGGAGAAGCAGCACGAGAAGTAGGAGAAGCAGGAGAAGCAGAAGCAAGAGAAGCAGAAGAAACAGAAGACGCAGAAGCAGAATGAGAAGCAGAAGGAGAAATTGAAGCAGAAGGAGAAGGAGAAGCAGAAGGAGAAGCTGAAGAAGGAGAAGGAGAAGCAGAAAGAGAAGCAGAAAGAGAAGCACAACGAGAAGCAGGAGAAGCAGCAGCAGGAGAAGCAGAAGCAGAAGGAGCCGAAGAAGCAGAAGCAGAACCTGAAGCATGAGGAGATACAGGAGAAGCAGAAGAAGCAGAATCTGGAGAAGCAGAAGGAGAAGCAGAAGCAGAAAGAGAAGCAAAAGCAGAAGGAGAAGCAGAAGGAGAAAAAGAAGAAACAGAAGAAGTAGAGGCAGTAGCAGAAGATGTAGAAGCAGAAGGAGAAGCAGAAGGAAAAGCAAAAGAACGAGAAGGAGAAGTAGAAGGAGAAACAGAATGAGAAGCAGAAAGAGAAGCAGAAGAAGGAGCAGGAGAAGGAAAAGCAGCAGGAGAAGCAGAAAGAGAAGCAGAAGGAGAAGCAGGAGATGCAGAAACAGGAGAAGCAGAAGCAGAAGAAACAGGAGAAGGACAAGAAGCAGAAGCAGAAGGAGAAGCAGAAGGAAAAGCAGAAGAACGAGAAGGAGAAGGAGAAACAGAAGGAGAAGCAGAAGGAGAATCAGAAGGAGAAGCAGAAGAAGCAGAAGGAGAAGCAGAAGGAGAAACAGAAGCAGAAGAATCAGCAGAAAGAGAAGCAGAAGCAGAAGAAGATTGCAGAAGGAGAAGCAGGAAAAGCAGAGAGCAGAGCAGAAGGAGAAGTAGAAG
>NW_012293084.1:0-6977 GCF_000151885.1 Dipodomys ordii | reverse complement strand
AAGCATAAGGAGATACAGGAAGAAGCAGAAGAAGCAGAATCTGGAGAAGCAGAAGGAGAAGCAGAAGCAGAAAGAGAAGCAAAAACAGAAGGAGAAGCAAAAGAAACAGAAGAAGCAGAGGCAGTAGCAGAAGATGCAGAAGCAGAAGGAGATGCAGAAAGCAGTAGTAGAAGCAGAAGAAGGAGAAGCAGAAGGAGAAGCATAAAGAGAAACAGGAGGAGAAGCAGGAGAAGCAGAAGCAGGAGAAGCAGAATCAGAAGAAATAGAAGAAGGAGAAGAAGCAGAAGCAGAAAGAGAAGCAGAAACAGAAGGAGAAGCAGAAAAAGAAGCAGAAGAAGCCGAAGAAGCAAAAGCAGAACCTAAAGCAGAAGGAGAAGCAGGAGAAGCAGAAGAAGCAGAATCTGGAGAAGAAGAAGGAGAACCAGAAGGAGAAGCAGAAGCAGAAAGAGAAGCAAAAGCAGAAGGAGAAGCAGAAGAAACAGAAGAAGCAGAATCAGTAGCAGAAGAAGCTGAAGATGCAGAAGCAGTAAGAGTAGCAGAAGGAATAGCAGAAGAACGAGAAGGAGAAATAGAAGGAGAAGCAGAAGGAGAAGCAGGAAAAGCAGACGAAACAGAAGCAGACGGAGAAGCAGAAGAAGGAGAAGGAGAAGCCGGAGCAGAAGAAGAAGCAGAAGGAAAAGCACAAGCAGAAGGAGATGCAGAAGGAGAAGCAGGAAATGCAGAAGACGCAGAAGCAGAAGGAGAAGAAGAAGGAGAAGAATCAGAGTCAGAAGAAGCAGAAGCAGAAATAGAAAGAGAAGCCGACAAAGAGAAGCAGAACGAGAAGCAGGAGAAGCAGAAGAAGCACAAGCGGGAGAAGCAGAAGAAGAAGAAACAGAAGAAGGAGAAGGAGGAGAACCAGAAGGAGAAGCAGAAGGAGAAGCAGAAAGAGAAGCAGGAAAAGCAGAAGAAGCAGAAGCAGGAGAAGCAGAAGGAGAAGAAACAGGAGAAGGACAAGAAGCAGAAAGAGAAGCAGTAGAAGCAGAAGAGGCAGGAAAAGCAGAAGCAGAAGAAAGAGAAGAAGAAGAAGACGAAGAAGAAGAAGAAAAAGAAGCAGCAGCATAAGGAGAAGCATAAGGAGAAGCATAAGGAGAAGTATAAGGAGAAGCAGTAGAAGCAGAAGAAGCCGAAGCAGGAGAAGCTGAAGCAGAAGAAAAAGAATAAGCAAAAGAAGCAGAAGCAGAAGCAGTGAGAGAAGCAGAAGAAGGAGAAGGAGAAGGAGCAGCAGAAGGAGAAGCAGACGCAGAAAGAGAAGCAGAAACAGAAGGAGAACAAGAAGGAGAAGCAGGAGAATCAGAAGAAGCAGAACGAAAAGGAGAAGAAGGAGAAGCAGAAGTAGAATCAGAAGAAACAGAAGAAGAAGAAGAAGAAAAAGAAGAAGAAGAAGAAGAAGAAGAAGAAGAAGAAGAAGAAGAAGAAGAAGAAACAAAAGCAAAAGAAACAGAAGAAGGAGAAGAGCAGAAGCAGAAGCAGAAGGAGAAGCAGAAGCAGAAGGAGAAGCAGAAAGAGAAGCAGGAGAACCAGAAGAAGCAGGAGAAGCAGAAGCAGAAGAAACAGGAGAAGCCGAAGAAGCAGAAGCAGAATCTGAAGCAGAAGGAGAAACAGAAGAAGCACAATCTGAAGCAGAAGCAGAAGAAATAGAAATAGTAGAATAAGCAGAAGCAGAAGCACCAGGACAAGCAGAGGAACAAGAAGGAGAAGGCGAAAGAGAAGGATTAGGAGTAGGAGAAGCAAAAGATAAGCAGAAGCAGAAAGAAACGCAGATGGAGAAGCAGTATGAGAAGTAGGAGTAGCAGGAGAAGAAGAAGCAGGAGAAGCAGAAGAAACAGAAGGCGCAGAGGCAGAATGTGAAGCAGAAGGAGAAATTGAAGCACAAGCAGAAGCAGAAGGAGAAGCAGAAGCAGAAGAAGAAGCAGAAGAAGGAGAAAGACAAGAAGGAGGAGAAAGAGAAGCAGAAAGAGAAGCAGAACGAGAAGCAGGAGAAGCAGAAGCTGGAGAAGCCGAAGCAGAAGAAACAGAAGAAGGGGAAGAAGCAGAAGCAGAAGGAGAAGCAGAAACAGAAGGAAAAGCAGAAATAGAAGCAGGAGCAGCAGAAGAAGCAGGAGAAGCAGAAGCAGAAGAAGCCGAAGAAGCAGAAGCAGAACCTGAATCATAAGGAGATACTGGAGAAGCAGAAGAAGCAGAATCTGGAGAAGAAGAAGGAGAACCAGAAGGAGAAGCAGAAGCAGAAAGAGAAGCGAAAGCAGAAGGAGAAGCAGAAGAAACAGAAGAAGCAGAATCAGTAGCAGAAGAAGCTGAAGATGCAGAAGCAGAAAGAGAAGCAGAAGGAATAGCAGAAGAAAGAGAAAGAGAAATAGAAGGAGAAGCAGAAGGAGAAGCAGGAAAAGCAGAAGAAACAGAAGCAGACGGAGAAGCAGAAGAAGGAGAAGGAGAAGCCAGAGAAGAAGAAGAAGCAGAAGGAAAAGCACAAGCAGAAGGAGATGCAGAAGGAGAAGCAGGAAATGCAGAAGACGCAGAAGCAGAAGGAGAAGAAGAAGGAGAAGAATCAGAATCAGAAGAAGCAGAAGCAGAAATAGAAAGAGAACCGACGAAGAGAAGCAGAACGAGAAGCAGGAGAAGGAGAAGAAGCACAAGCGGGAGAAGCAGAAGAAGAAGAAACAGAAGAAGGAGAAGGAGCAGAACCAGAAGGAGAAGCAGAAGGAGAAGCAGAAAGAGAAGCAGGAAAAGCAGAAGAAGCAGAAGCAGGAGAAGCAGAAGGAGAAGAAACAGGAGAAGGACAAGAAGCAGAAAGAGAAGCAGTAGAAACAGAAGAGGCAGGAAAAGCAGAAGCCGAAGAAAGAGAAGAAGAAGACGACGACGAAGAAGAAGAAGCAGCAGCAGCATAAGGAGAAGCATAAGGAGAAGTATAAGGAAGAGCAGTAGAAGCAGAAGAAGCAGAAGCAGGAGAAGCTGAAGCAGAAGAAAAAGAATAAGCAAAAGAAGCAGAAGCAGAAGCAGTGAGAGAAGCAGAAGAAGGAGAAGGAGAAGGAGCAGCAGAAGGAAAAGCAGAAGCAGAAAGAGAAGCAGAAACAGAAGGAGAACAAGAAGGAGAAGCAGGAGAATCAGAAGAAGCAGAAAGAGAAGGAGAAGAAGGAGAAGCAGAAGTAGAATCAGAAGAAACAGAAGAAGAAGAAGCAGAAGAAACAAAAGCAAAAGAAACAGAAGAAGGAGAAGCAGAAGCAGAAGGAGAAGCAGAAAGAGAAGCAGGAGAAGCAGAAGAAGCAGGAGAAGCAGAAGCAGAAGAAACAGGAGAAGCCGAAGAAGCAGAAGCAGAATCAGAAGCAGAAGGAGAAACAGAGGAAGCACAATCTGAAGCAGAAGCAGAAGAAAGAGAAATAGTAGAATAAGCAGAAGCAGAAGCACCAGGAAAAGCAGAAGAACAAGAAGGAGAAGGCGAAAGAGAAGGATTAGGAGTAGGAGAAGCAAAAGGATAAGCAGAAGCAGAAAGAGACGCAGAAGGAGAAGCAGCACGAGAAGTAGGAGAAGCAGGAGAAGCAGAAGCAAGAGAAGCAGAAGAAACAGAAGACGCAGAAGCAGAATGAGAAGCAGAAGGAGAAATTGAAGCAGAAGGAGAAGCAGAAGGAGAAGCAGGAGAAGCAGTAGAAGCAGAAGCTGAAGGAGAAGCAGAAGTAGGAGAAGGAGAAGGAGGAGAAGTAGAAGCAGAAGGAGAAGCAGAAGCAGAATGAGAAGCAGAAAGAGAAGCAGGAGGAGGACAAGAAGCAGAAGCAGGAGAAGCCGAAAGAGAAGAAGCAGAAACAGAAGCAGAAGGAGAAGCAGCAGAAGAAGTAGAAGAAGAAATTCAGGCAGCAGAAACAGAAGAAGCAGAAGCAGAAGGAGAAGCAAAAAGAGAAGCAGAAGGGGAAGTAGAAAAAACAGGAGAAGAAGCAGAAAAACAAGTAGGAGAAGCAGAAGCAGAAAGAGAAGTAGAAGCAGAAGAAGAAAAAAGAAGAAGAAGAAGAAGCATTAGAAGCATAAGAAGCAGAAGCAGGAGAAGCAGAACCAGAAGAAAAAGAAGCATAAGAAACAGAAGCAGAGGGAGAAACAGAAGAATGAGAAGAGCAGCAGAATGTGAAGCAGAAGGAGATGCAGAAGCAGAAAGAGAAGCAGAATAGATGAGAGAGAAGGAGAAGTTGGAGAATCAGAAGAAGCAGAAGCAGAAAGAGAAGCAGAAGAAGGAGAAGGAGAAGCAGAAGGATGAAGGACAAGCAGGAGAAGCAGAAGAAGCAGAAGCGGGAGAAGCAGAAGAAGAAGAAGAAGAAACAGAAGAAGGAGAAGGAGCAGAAGGAGAAGAAGAAGCAGAAGCAGAAAGAGAAGCAGAAGAAGCAGTAGCAGGAGAAGGAGAAACAGAAGAAACAGAAGAAGCCGAAGAATCAGAAGGAGAACCTGAAGCAGAAGGACAAGCAGAAGCAGCAGAAGCTGGAAAAGCAGAAGCAGAAGAAACCGAACAAGCAGAAGAAGCAGAAGCAGAACGAGAAGCAGAAGAAGAAGGAGAAAGAGAAGGATTAGGAGTAGGAGGAGCAGAAGCAGAATAAGAAGCAGAAAGAGAAGCAGAAGAAGGAGCAGAAGGAGAAACAGAAGAAGCAGAAGCAGGAGAAGCAGAAGCAGAAGCAGAATGAGAAGCACAAGAAGGAGAAATTGAAGGAGAAGGAGACGGAGAAGCAGAAGGAGAAGTAGGAGAAGCAGAAGAAGAAGAAGCAGGAGAAGCAGAAACAGAAGAAGCAGAAGGAGAATAGCAGAAGCAGAAGGAGAAGCAGAAGGAGAAGCAGAAGAAGCAGAAGCTGAAGCAGAAGAAGAAGAAACAGAAAAAGCAGAAGAAGCAGAAGAAGAAGCAGCAGGAGAAGCAGAAGAAGAAGAAGGAGAAGGAGAAAGAGAAGGATTAGGAGTAGGAGAAACAGAACGATAAGCAGAAGCAGAAAGAGAAGGAGAATGAGAAGGAGAAGCAGGAGAAGCAGAAGAAGCAGAAGAAGGAGTAGCAGAAGCAGAAGAAACATAGGAAGGAGAAGAAGCAGAAGGAGAAGCAGAAACAGAAGGAAAAGCAGAAAGAGAAGCAGGAGAAGCAGCAGCAGGAGAAGCAGAAGCAGAAAGAGAAGCAAAAGCAGAAGGAGAAGCAGAGGGGAAGCAGAAAGAGAAGCAGAAGAAGGAGCAGGAGAAGGAAAAGCAGCAGGAGAAGCAGAAAGAGCAGCAGAAGGAGAAGCAGAAGCAGAAGCAGAAGTAGAAGCAGAAGAAGGAGAAGCATAAAGAGAAACAAAAGGAGAAGCAGGAGAAGCAGAAGCAGAACCTCAAGCAGAAGGAGAAGCAGGAGAAGCAGAAGAAGCAGAATCTGGAGAAGAAGGAGAACCAGAAGGAGAAGCAGAAGCAGAAAGAGAAGCAAAAGCAGAAGGAGAAGCAGAAAGAGAAGCAGAAGAAACAGAAGAAGCAGAAGCAGAAGCAGTAGCAGAAGAAGCTGATGATGCAGAAGCAGATAGAGAAGCAGATGGTATAGCAGAATAACGACAAGGAGAAACAGTAGGAGAAGAAGAATGAGAAGCAGAAGGAGAAGCAGGAAAAACAGAAGAAGCAGAAACAGACGGAGAAGCAGAAGAAGGAGAAGCAGAAGCAGAAGAAGAAGCAGAAGGAAAAGCACAAGCAGAAGGAGATGCAGAAGGAGTAGCAGGAGAAGCAGAAGAAGCAGAAGCAGAAGGAGAAGAAGCAGAATCAGAAGAAGCAGAAGGAGAAGTAGAAAGAGAAGCCGACGAAGAGAAGCAGAACGAGAAGCAGGAGAAGCAGAAGAAGCAGAGCGGGAGAAGCAGAAGAAGAAGAAACAGAAGAAATAGAAGGAGCAGAAGCAGAAGGAGGAGCAGAAGCAGAAGGAGAAGCAGAAAGAGAAGCAGGAAAAGCAGAAGAAGCAGAAGCAGGAGAAGCAGAAGCAGAAGAAACAGGAGAAGGACAAGAAGCAGAAGCAGAAGCAGAAGGAGAAGCAGAAACAGAAGGAGAAGCAGAAAGAGAAGGAGGGGAAGCAGAAGAAGCAGAAGCAGGAGAACCAGAAGTATAAGAATCCGAAGAAGCAGAAGCAGAATCTGAAGCAGAAGGAGAAGCAGGAGAAGCAGAAGAAGCAGAATCTGGAGAAGCAGAATGAGAAGCTGAAGGAGAAGCAGAAGCAGAAAGAGAATCAAAAGGAGAAGGAGAAGCGGAAGAAACAGAAGAAGCAGAAGCAGTAGCAGTTGCAGCAGAAGCAGAAGGAGAAGCAAAAGTAAAAGCAGAAGAACGAGAAGGAGAAACAGAAGGAGAAGCAGAAGGAGAAGCAGAAGAAGCAGAAGGAGAAGCAGAAGGAGAAACAGAAGCAGAAGAAGATGCAGAAGGAGAAGCAGAAGGAGAAGAAGATGCACAAGGAGAAGCAGGAGAAGCAGAAGAAGCAGAAGGAGAAGCAGAAAGAGAAGCAGTAGAAGAAGAAGAAGCAGGAGAAGCAGAAGCAGGAGAAGCAGAAGCAGAAGAAAAAGAATAAGCATAAGAAGCAGAATCAGAGGGAGAAGCAGAAGAAGGAGAAGCAGAAGCAGAAGAAGCAGCAGAAGGAGAAGCAGAAGCAGAAGAAGATGCAGAAGGAGAAGCAGGAGAAGGAGAAGGAGAAGGCGAAAGAGAAGGATTAGGAGTATGAGAAGCAAAAGGATAAGCAGAAGCAGAAAGAGACGCAGAAGGAGAAGCAGCACGAGAAGTAGGAGAAGCAGGAGAAGCAGAAGCAGGAGAAGCAGAATAAACAGAAGACGCAGAAGCAGAATGAGAAGCAGAAGGAGAAATTGAAGCAGAAGCAGAAGGAGAAGCAGAAGCAGAAGAAGGAGAAGGAGAAGCAGAAAGAGAAGCAGAAAGAGAAGCACAACGAGAAGCAGGAGAAGCAGAAGCAGGAGAAGCAGAAGCAGAAGAAACAT
>NW_012293083.1:0-6979 GCF_000151885.1 Dipodomys ordii | reverse complement strand
GTAAAAGAAGCAGCAGAAGAGAAGTAGCAGAAGAAGCAGAAAACAAGCAGGAGAAGCAGAAGCAGAAAGAGAATTAGAAGCTGAAGAAGCAGAACCAGAAGAAGAAGCAGTAGAAGCATAAGAAGCAGAAGCAGGAGAAGCAGAAGCAGAAGAAAAAGAAGAAGCATAAGAAGCAGAAGTAGAAGCAGAGGGAGAAACAGAAGAAGGAGAAGGAGCAGCAGAAGGTGAAGCAGAAGGAGATGCAGAAGCAGAAAGAGAAGCGGAAACAGAAGGAGAAGTTGGAGAATCAGAAGAAGCAGAAGCAGAAAGAGAAGCAAAAGAGGGAGAAGGAGAAGCAGAAGCAGAAGGACAATCAGGAGAAGCAGAAGAAGCAGAAGCGGGAGAAGCAGCAGAAGAAGAAGAAACAGAAGTAGGAGAAGGAGCAGAAGGAGAAGCAGAAGCAGAAGGAGAAGCAGAAATAGAAACAGAAGCAGAAGAAGCAGTTGCAGGAGAAGGAGAAGCAGAAGAAACAGAAGAAGCCCAAGAAGCAGAAGGAGAACCTGAAGCAGAAGGACAAGCAGAAGCAGCAGAAGCTGGAAAAGCAGAAGCAGAAGATACAGAAGAAGCAGAAGCAGAACGAGAAGCAGAAGAATAAGAAGGAGAAAGAGAAGGATTAGGAGGAGGAGGAGCAGAAGCAGAATTAGAAGCAGAAAGAGAAGCAAAAGGAGAAGCAGAAGGAGAAACAGAAGAAGCAGAAGCAGAAGCAGAATGAGAAGCACAAGAAGGAGAAATTGAAGGAGAAGGAGAATGAGACGGAGAAGCAGAAGGAGAAGTAGGAGAAGCAGAAGAAGGAGATGCAGGAGAAGCAGAAGCAGAAGAAACAGAAGAAGGAGAAGAGCAGAAGCAGAAGGAGAAACAGAAGCAGAAGGAGAAGCAGAAGAAGCAGAAGCTGAAGCAGAAGAAACTGAAAAAGAAGAAAAAGAAGAAGCAGCAGCAGAAGAAGAAGCAGGAAAAGCAGAAGAAGGAGAAGGAGAAGGAGAAAGAGAAGGATTAGGAGTAGGAGAAAGAGACGGATAAGCAGAAGCAGAAAGAGAAGGAGAATGAGGAGAAGCAGGAGAAGCAGAAGAAGCAGAAGCAGGAGAAGCAGAAGCAGAATGAAAAGCAGAAGAAGGAGAAATTAAAACAGAAGAAGATGCAGAAGGAGAAGCAGAAGCAGAAGCAGAAGGAGAAGCAGAAGAAGGAGAAGGAGAAGCAGAAGGATAAGAATAAAGAGAAACAGAAGGAGAAGCAGGAGAAGCAGGAGAAACATAAGCAGAAGAAATAGAAGAAGGAGAAGAAGCAGAAGCAGAAAGAGAAGCAGAAACAGAAGGAGAAGCAGAAATAGAAGCAGAAGAAGCCGAAGAAGCAGAAGCAGAACCTGAAGCGGAAGGAGAAGCAGAAGAAGCAGAATCTGGAGAAGAAGAAGGAGAACCAGAAGGAGAAGCAGAAGCAGAAAGAGAAGCAAAAGCAGAAGGAGAAGCAGAAGAAACAGAAGAAGCAGAAGCAGTAGCAGAAGAAGCTGAAGATGCAGAAGCAGAAAGAGAAGCAGAAGGAATAGCAGAAGAACGAGAAGGAGAAGGAGAAACAGAAGGAGAGGAAGAAGGAGAAGCAGAAGGAGAATCAGGAAAGGCAGAAGAAGCAGAATCAGACGGAGAAGCAGAAGAATGAGAAGGAGAAGCAGAAGCAGAAGAAGAAGCAGACGAAAAGCACAAGCAGAAGGAGATGCAGAAGGAGCAGCAGGAGAAGCAGAAGAAGCAGAATCAGAAGGAGAGAAGAAGTAGAAGAAGCAGAATCAGAAGAAGCACAAGCAGAAGTAGAAAGAGAAGCCGACGAAGAGAAGCAGAACGAGAAGCAGGAGAAGCAGAAGAAGCAGAAGCGGGAGAAGCAGAAGAAGAAGAAACAGAAGAAGGAGCAGAAGCAGAAGGAGAAGGAAAAGCAGAAGGACAAGCAGAAAGAGAAGCAGGAAAAGCAGAAGAAGCAGAAGCAGGAGAAGCAGAAACAGAAGGAGAAGCAGAAAGAGGAGGGGAAGCAGAAGAAGCAGAAGCAGGAGAAGCAGAAGCATAAGAATCCGAAGAAGCAGAAGCAAAACCTGAAGCAAAAGCGGAAGCAGGAGAAGCAGAAGAAGCAGAATCTGGAGAAGCTGAATGAGAAGCTGAAGGAGAAGCAGAAGCTGAAAGAGAATCAAAAGCAGAAGGAGACTCAGAAGAAACAGAAGACGCAGTAGCAGTTGCAGCAGAAGCAGAAGGAGAAGCAGAAAGAAAAGCAGAAGAACGAGAAGGAGAAGGAGAAACAGAAGGAGAAGCAGAAGGAGAATCAGAAGGAGAAGCAGAAGAAGCAGAAGGAGAAGCAGAAGGAGAAACAGAAGCAGAAGAAGCAGCAGAAGGAGAAGCAGAAGCAGAATGAGAAGCAGAAAGAGAAGCAGTAGAAGCAGAAGAAGCAGGAAAAGAAGGAGAAGTAGAAGTAGGAGAAGGAAGAGCCGCAGAAGAAATAGGAGAAGCAGAAGGAGAAGAAGAAGCAGAATGAGAAGCAGAAAGAGAAGCAGTAGAAGCAGAAGAAGCAGGAAAAGAAGAAGCAGATGAAAGAGAAGAAGAAGAAGAAGAAGAAGAAGAAGAACAAGAACAAGAACAAGAAGAACAAGAAGGAGGAGGAGGAGGAGGAGGAGGAGGAGGAGGAGAAGGAGAGTCATAAGGAGAAGCAGAAGAAGCAGAAGCAGGAGAAGCAGAAGCAGAAGAAAAAGAATAAGCAAAAGAAGCAGAATCAGAGGGAGAAGCAGAAGAAGGAGAAGGAGCAGAAGGAGAAGGAGAAGCAGAAGGAGAAGCAGAAGAAGGAGAAGCAGAAGCAGAAGAAGCAGCAGAAGGAGAAGCAGAAGAAGATGCAGAAGGAGAAGCAGGAGAAGCAGCAGAAGCAGAAGCAGAAGGAGAAACAGAAGTAGGAGAAGGAGAAGGAGAAGGAAGGGCAGCAGAAGCAATAGGAGAAGCAGAAGGAGAAGCAGAAGCAGAATGAGAAGCAAAAAGAGAAGCAGTAGAAGCAGAAAAACCAGGAGAAGCAGAAGAAAGAGAAGAAGAAGAAGAAGAAGAAGAAGAAGAAGAAGAAGAAGAAGAAGAAGAAGAAGAAGAAGAAGAAGAAGAAGAAGAAGAAGAACAAGAAGAAGAACAAGAATAAGAACAAGAAGAAGAAGGAGAAGCATAAGGAGAAGCAGTAGATGCAGGAGAAGCAGAAGAAATAGAATAAGCAAAAGAAGCAGAAGCAGAAGCAGTGGGAGAAGCAGAAGAAGGAGAAGGAGAAGCAGAAGCAGAAGGAGAAGCAGAAGAAGAAAGAGAAGCAGAAACAGAAGGAGAACAAACGGAGAAGCAGGAGAATCAGAAGAAGCAGAAGTAGAAACAGAAAGAGAAGTAGAAGAAGGAGAAGCAGAATTAGAATCAGAAGAAACAGAAGAAGAAGAAGAAACAGAAGCAAAAGAAACAGAAGAAGGAGAAGAGCAGAAGCAGAAGCAGAAGGAAAAGCAGAAGCAGAAGGAGAAGCAGAAAGAGAAGCAGGAGAAGCTGAACAAGCAGGAGAAGCAGAAGCAGAAGAAACAGGAGAAGCCGAAGAAGCAGAAGCAGAATCTGAAGCAGAAGGAGAAACAGAAGAAGCACAATCTGAAGCAGAAGCAGAAGAAACAGAAAGAGTAGAATAAGCAGAAGCAGAAGCACCAGGAGAAGCAGAAGAAGAAGAAGGAGAAGGCGAAAGAGAAGGATTAGGAGTAGGAAAAGCAAAAGGATAAGCAGAAGCAGAAAGAGACGCAGAAGGAGAAGCAGCACGAGAAGTAGGAGTAGCAGGAAAAGAAGAAGCAGGAGAAGCAGAAGAAACAGAAGGCGCAGAAGCAGAATGAGAAGCAGAAGGAGAAATTGAAGCAGAAGCAGAAGGAGAAGCAGAAGCAGAAGAAGAAGCAGAAGAAGGAGAAGGACAAGGAGAAGGAGAAAGAGAAGCAGAAAGAGAAGCAGAACGAGAAGCAGAAGAAGCAGAAGCTGGAGAAGCCAAAGCAGAAGAAACAGAAGAAGGGGAAGAAGCAGAAGCAGAAGGAGAAGCAGAAACAGAAGGAAAAGCAGAAAGAGAAGCAGGAGAAGCAGAAGAAGCAGCAGCAGGAGAAGCAGAAGCAGAAGAAGCCGAAAAAGCAAAAGCAGAACCTGAAGCAGAAGGAGAAGCAGGAGAAGCAGAAAAAGCAGAATCTGGAGAAGCAGAAGGAGAAGCAGAAGCAGAAAGAGAAGCAAAAGCAGAAGGAGAAGCAGAAGAAACAGAAGAAGCAGAGGCAGTATCAGAAGAAGCAGAAGATTCAGAAGCAGAAGGAGAAGCAGAAGGAAAAGCAGAAGAACTAGAAGGAGAAGGAGAAGGAGAAACAGGAGTAGAAGCAGAAAGAGAAGCAGAAGAAGGAGCAGTAGAAGGAAAAGCGGCAGGAGAAACAGAAAGAGCAGCAGAAGGAGAAGCAGGAAATGCAGAAAAAGGAGAAGAACAAGCAGAAGAAACAGGAGAAGGACAAGAAGCAGAAGCAGAAGGAGAAGCAGAAAGAGAAGGAGGGGAAGCAGAAGAAGCAGAAGCAGGAGAAGCAGAAGCATAAGAATCCGAAGAAGCAGAAGCAGAACCTGAAGCAGAAGGAGAAGCAGGAGAAGCAGAAGAAGCAGAATCTTTAGAAGCAGAATGAGAAGCAGAAGGAGAAGCAGAAGCAGAAAGAGAATCAAAAGCAGAAGGAGAAGCAGAAGAAACAGAAGAAGTAGAAGCAGTAGCAGTTGTAGCAGAAGCAGGAGGAAAAGCAGAAGGAAAAGCAGAAGAACAAGAAGGAGAAGGAGAAACAGAAGGAGAACCAGAAGGAGAAGCAGAAAGAGAAGCAGGTAAAGCAGAAGAAGAAGAAGCAGAAGGAGAATCAGAAGGGGAAGCAGAAGAAGGAGAAGGAGAAGCAGAAGCAGAAGAAGATGCAGAAGGAGAAGCAGAAGAAGCAGAAGCAGAAGGAGAAGCAGGAAAAGCAGAAGAAGCAGAAGCAAAAGGTGAAGCAAAAGAAGGAGAAGGAGAAGCAGAGGCAGAAGAAGAAGCATAAGGACAAGCACAAGCAGATGGAGATGCAGAAGGAGAAGCAGGAGAAGCAGAAGAAGCAGAAGCTGAAAGAGAAGCAGAATTAGGAGAAGGAGAAGGAGGAGAAGCAGAAACAGAAGGAGAAGCAGAAGCAGAATGAGAAGCAGAAAGAGAAGCAGGAGGAGGACAAGAAGCAGGAGAAGCCGAAAGAGAAGAAGCAGAAACAGAAGCAAAAGGAGAAGCAGCAGAAGAAGTAGAACCAGAAATTCAGGCATGAGAAACAGAAGAAGCAGAAGCAGAAGGAAGAGCAAAAAGAGAAGCAGAAGGAGAAGTAGAAAAAGCAGCAGAAGAAGCAGAAAAACAAGTAGGAGAAGCAGAAGAAGAAAGAGAAGTAGAAGCAGAAGAAGCAGAAGAAGAAGCAGTAGAAGCATAAGAAGCAGAAGCAGGAGAAGCAGAACCAGAAGAAAAAGAAGAAGCATAAGAAGCAGAAGCAAAGGGAGAAACAGAAGAAGGAGAAGGAGCAGCAGAAGGTGAAGCAGAAGGAGATGCAGAAGCAGAAAGAGAAGCAGAAATAGAAGGAGAAGAAGAAGGAGAAGTTGGAGAATCAGAAGAAGCAGAAGCAGAAAGAGAAGCAGAAGAAGGAGAAGGAGAAGCAGAAGGAGAAGGACAAGCAGGAGAAGCAGAAGAAGCAGAAGCTGGAGAAGCAGAAGAAGAAGAAGAAACAGAAGAAGGAGAAGGAGCAGAAGGAGAAGCAGAACCAGAAGGAGAAGCAGAAAGAGAAGCAGAAGAAGCAGTAGCAGGAGAAGCAGAAGCAGAAGAAACAGAAGAAGCCGAAGAAGCAGAAGGAGAAACTGAAGCAGAAGGAGACCAGAAGCAGCAGAAGCTGGAAAAGCAGAAGCAGAAGAAACCGAACAAGCAGAAGAAGCAGAAGCAGAACGAGAAGCAGAAGAAGAAGGAGAAAGAGAAGGATTAGGAGTAGGAGGAGCAGAAGCAGAATAAGAAGCAGAAAGAGAAGCAGAAGGAGAAACAGAAGAAGCAGAAGCAGGAGAAGCAGAAGCAGAATGAGAAGCACAAGAAGGAGAAATTGAAGGAGAAGGAGAAGGAGACGGAGAAGCAGAAGGAGAAGTAGGAGAAGCAGAAGAAGAAGAAGCAGGAGAAGCAGAAACAGAAGAAAAAGAAGGAGAAGAGCAGAAGCAGAAGGAGAAGCAGAAGGAGAAGCAGAAGAAGCAGAAGCTGAAGCAGAAGAAGAAGAAACAGAAAAAGCAGAAGAAGCAGAAGAAGAAGCAGCAGGAGAAGCAGAAGAAGAAGAAGGAGAAGGAGAAAGAGAAGGATTAGGTGTAGGAGAAACAGAAGCATAAGCAGAAGCAGAAAGAGAAGGAGAAGGAGAAGCAGGAGAAGCAGAAGGAGCAGAAGCAGGAGAAGCGAAGCAGAATGAAAAGCAGAAGAAGGAGAAATTGAAACAGAAGAAGATGCAGAAGGAGAAGCAGAAGCAGAAGTAGAACAGAAGAAGGAGAAGCAGAAGAAGAAGCATAAAGAGAAACAGAAGGAGAAGCAGAAAGAGAAGCAGAAGAAACAGAAGAAGCAGAAGCAGAAGCAGTAGCAGAAGTAGCTGAAGATGCAGAAGCAGATAGAGAAGCAGCAGGAATAGCAGAATAACGAGAAGGAGAAACAGAAGGAGAAGAAGAATGAGAAGCAGAAGGAGAAGCAGAAAAACAGAAGAAGCAGAAAAGACGGAGAAGCATATTAAGGAGATGCTTAATCTGAATAGAAGCAGAAGGAAAAGCACAGCAGATGTAGATGCAGAAGGAGTAGCAGGAGAGGCAGATGAAGCTGAATCTGATTGAGAAAGAGAAAGGAGAGATGCTGAATCATTGATTCATAAGGAGAAGTATAATGAGTATCCGACGAAGAGAGCTAA
>NW_012293082.1:0-4080 GCF_000151885.1 Dipodomys ordii | reverse complement strand
AAAAAGAAGACGCATAGAAGCAGAAGCAGAAAGAGAAGCAGAAATAGAAGGAGAAGAAGAAGGAGAAGTTGGAGAATCATAAGAAGCAGAAGCAGAAAGAGAAGCAGAAGAAGGAGAAGGAGAAGCAGAAGGAGAAGGACAAGCAGGAGAAGCAGAAGAAGCAGAAGCGGGAGAAGCAGAAGAAGAAGAAGAAACAGAAGAAGGAGAAGGAGCAGAAGGAGAAGCAGAAGCAGAAGGAGAAGCAGAAAGAGAAGCAGAAGAAGCAGAAGAAGCAGTAGCAGGTGAAGCAGAAGCAGAAGAAACAGAAGAAGCCGAAGAATCAGAAGGAGAACCTGAAGCAGAAGGAGAAGCAGAAGCAGCAGAAGCTGGAAAAGCAGAAGCAGAAGAAACCGAAGAAGCAGAAGAAGCAGAAGCAGAACGTGAAGCAGAAGAAGAAGGAGAAAGAGAAGGATTAGGAGTAGGAGGAGCAGAAGCAGAATAAGAAGCAGAAAGAGAAGCAGAAGGAGAAGCAGAAGGAGAAACAAAAGAAGCAGAAGCAGGAGAAGAAGAAGCAGAAGAAACAGAAGAAGGAGAAGAAACAGAAGGAGAAGCAGAAACAGAAGGAAAAGCAGAAAGAGAAGCAGGAGAAGCAGAAGCAGCAGCAGCAGGAGAAACAGAAGCAGAAGAAGCAGAAGCAGAACCTGAAGCAGAAGGAGAAGCAGGAGAAGCAGAATCTGGAGAAGCAGAAGGAGAAGCAGAAGCAGAAAGAGAAGCAAAAGCAGAAGGAGAAGCAGAACTAGAAGCAGAAGAAACAGAAGAAGCAGAGGCAGTAGAAGAAGAAGCAGAAGATGCAGAAGCAGAAGGAGAAGCAGAAGGAAAAGCAGAAGAACCAGAAGGTGAAGGAGAAGGAGAAACAGAAGGAGAAGCAGAAAGAGAAGCAGAAGAAGGAGCAGGAGAAGGAAAAGCAGCAGGAGAAGCAGAAAGAGCAGCAGAAGGAGGAGCAGGAGATGCAGAAACAGGAGAAGCATAAGCAGAACAAACAGGAGAAGGACAAGAAGCAGAAGCAGAAGGAGAAGCAGATACAGAAAGAGAAGCAGAAAGAGAAGGAGCGGAAGCAGAAGAAGCTGAAGCAGGAGAAGCAGAAGCATAAGAATCCGAAGAAGCAGAAGGAGAACCTGAAGCAGAAGGAGAAGCAGGAGAAGCAGAAGAAGCAGAATCTGGAGAAGCAGAATGAGAAGCAGAAGGAGAAGCAGAAGCAGAAAGAGAATCAAAAGCAGAAGGAGAAGCAGAAGAAACAGAAGAAGTAGAAGCAGTAGCAGTTGTAGCAGAAGCAGAACGAGAAGCAGAAGGAAAAGCAGAAGAAAACAAGGAGAAGGAGAAACAGAAGGAGAAGCAGAAGGAGAAGCAGAAAGAGAAGCAGGTAAAGCAGAAGAAGAAGAAGCAGAAGGAGAATCAGAAGGAGAAGCAGAAGAAGGAGAAGCAGAAGAAGCAGAAGCAGAAGAAGATGCAGAAGGAAAAGCAGAAGAAGCAGAAGCAGAAGGAGAAGCAGGAAAAGCAGAAGAAGCAGAAGCAAAAGGAGAAGCAAAAGAAGGAGAAGGAGAAGCAGAGGCAGAAGAAGAAGCATAAGGAGAAGAACAAGCAGAAGGAGATGCAGAAGGAGAAACAGAAGAAGCAGAAGGTGAAGGAGAAGCAGAAGTAGGAGAAGGAGGAGAAGCAGAAGCAGAAGCAGAAGCGGAATGAGAAGCAGAAAGAGAAGCAGGAGAAACACAAGAAGCAGAAGCAGGAGAAGCCGAAAGAGAAGAAGCAGAAGAAGGAGAATCAGAATCAGAAGTAGAAGCAGAAGCAGAAGGAGAAGCAGCAGAAGAAGTAGAATCAGAAATTCAGGCAGGAGAAACAGAAGAAGCAGAAGCAGAAGCAGAAGGCGAAGCAAAAAGAGAAGGAGAAGGAGAAGGAGAAGAAGCAGCAGAAGGAGAAGCAGCAGAAGAAGCAGAAAAACAAGCAGGAGAAGCAGAAGCACAAAGAGAAGTAGAAGCAGAAGAAGCAGAAGCAGAAGAAGAAGCAGTAGAAGCATAAGAAGCAGAAGCAGGAGAAGCAGAAGCAGAAGATAAAGAAGAAGCATAAGAAGCAGAAGCAGAAGGAGAAACAGAAGAAGGAGAAAGAGCAGGAGAAGGTGAAGCAGAAGGAGATGCAGAAGCAGAAAGCGAAGCAGAAACAGAAGGAGAAGAAGGAGAAGTTGGAGAATCAGAAGAAGCAGAAGCAGAAGCAGAAAGAGAAGGAGAAGAAGGAGAAGGAGAAGCAGAAGGAGAAGGACAAGCAGGAGAAGCAGAAGAAGCAGGAGCGGGAGAAGCAGAAGAAGAAGAAACAGAAGAAAGAGAAGGAGCAGAAGGAGAAGCAGAAGGAGAAGCAGAAGCAGAAGGAGAAGCAGAAAGAGAAGCAGAAGAAGCAGTAGCAGGAGAAGCAGAAGCAGAACAAACAGAAGAAGCCCAAGAAGCAGAAGGAGTACCTGAAGCAGAAGGACAAGCAGAAGCAGCAGAAGCTGGAAAAGCAGACGCAGAAGAAACAGAACAAGGAGAAGAAGCAGAAGCAGAACGAGAAGCAGAAGAAGAAGAAGTAGAAAGAGAAGGATTAGGAGTAGGAGGAGCAGAAGGAGAATCAGAATCAGAAAGAGAAGCAGAAGGAGAAGCAGAAGGAGAAACAGAAGAAGCAGAAGTAGGAGAAGCAGAAGCAGAAGCAGAATGAGAAGCACAGGAAAGAGAAATTGAAGGAGAAGGAGAATGAGACGGAGAAGCAGAAGGAGAAGTAGGAGAAGCAGAAGAAGGAGAAGCAGGAGAAGCAGAAGCAGAAGAAACAGAAGAAGGAGAAGAGCAGAATCAGAAGCAGACGGAGAAGCAGAAGCAAAAGGAGAAGCAGAAGAAGCAGAAGCTGAAGCAGAAGAAGAAGAAACAGAAAAAGCAGAAGAAGCAGAAGAAGAAGCAGCAGGAGAAGCAGAAGAAGAAGAAGAAGGAGAAGGAGAAAGAGAAGGATTAGGAGTAGGAGAAACAGAAGGATATGCAGAAGCAGAAAGAGAAGGAGAATGAGAAGGAGAAGCAGGAGAAGCAGGAGAAGCAGAAGAAGCAGAAGCAGGAGAAGCAGAATGAAAAGCAGAAGAAGGAGAAATTGAAACAGAGGAAGATGCAGAAGGAGAAGCAGAAGCAGTAGTAGAAGCAGAAGAAGGAGAAGCAGAAGGAGGAGCATAAAGAGAAACAGAAGGAGAAGCAGAAGCAGGAGAAGCAGAATCAGAAGAAATAGAAGAAGGAGAAGAAGCAGAAGCAGAAAGAGAAGCAGAAACAGAAGGAGAAGCAGAAAAAAAGCAGAAGAAGCCGAAGAAGCAAAAGCAGAACCTAAAGCAGAAGGAGAAGCAGAAGAAGCAGAATCTGGAGAAGAAGAAGGAGAACCAGAAGGAGAAGCAGAAGCAGAAAGAGAAGCAAAAGCAGAAGGAGAAGCAGAAGGAGAAACAGAAGAAACAGAAGAAGCAGAATCAGTAGCAGAAGAAGCTGAAGATGCAGAACCAGAAAGAGAAGCAGAAGGAATAGCAGAAGAACGAGGAGAAATAGAAGGAAAAGCAGAAGAAGAAGCAGGAAAAGCAGAAGAAACAGAAGCAGACGGAGAAGCAGAAGAAGGAGAAGGAGAAGCCGGAGCAGAAGAAGAAGCAGAAGGAAAAGCACAAGCAGAAGGAGATGCAGAAGGAGAAGCTGGAAATGCAGAAGACGCAGAAGCAGAAGGAGAAGAAGGAGAAGAATCAGAATCAGAAGAAGCAGAAGCAGAAATAGAAAGAGAAGCCGACGAAGAGAAGCAGAACGAGAAGCAGGAGAAGCAGAAGAAGCACAAGCGGGAGAAGCAGAAGAAGAAGAAACAGAAGAAGTAGAAGTAGCAGAAGCAGAAGGAGAAGCAGAAAGAGAAGCAGGAAAAGCAGAAGAAGCAGAAGCAGGAGAAGCAGAATGAGAAGAAACAGGAGAAGGACAAGAAGCAGAAAGAGAAGCAGTAGAAGCAGAAGAAGCAGGAAAAGCAGAAGCAGAAGAAAGAGAAGAAGAAGAAGACGAAGAAGAAGAAGAAGAAGCAGCA
>NW_012293081.1:0-2278 GCF_000151885.1 Dipodomys ordii | reverse complement strand
TGTACACAGCTGGGGACACAACGGGAAACAGCGGGGGACACAGCGGGGACAAAGCGGGGGACAGAGCGGGGGACAGAGCGGGACACAGCGGGGACAGAGCGGGGACACAGCGGGACACAGCGGGGACACAGTGGGACACAGCGGGACACAGCGGTCACAGCGGGGGACACAGCGAGGACACAGGGGTACACAGCGGAACACAGCCAGACACAGCAGGGACACAGCTGGGGACACAGCGGGACACAGCAGGGACACAGTGGGGACTCAGGTGGGGACACAGCAGAGGACACAGCGGGGGACACAGCGGGGAACACAGCGAGGACACAGCGGGACCAGCGGGACACAGCGTCGAAACAGCGACGACACATGGGGACACAGCGGGGTACACAGCTGGGACACAACGGGAAACATTGGGGGACACAGGGGGACACAGCGGGACACAGCGGGGGACACAGCGGGACACAGCGGGACACATTTGGGGACACAGGTGGGACACAGCGGGACACAGCTGGGACACAGCAGGACTCAGCGGGGGTCACAGCAGTTCACAGCGGGACACAGCTGGACACAGCGGGGGACACAGCGGGACACAGAGGGGGACACAGAGGGGTACACAGCGGGACACAGCGGGGAACACAGCGAGGATACAGCGGGACCCAGCGGGACACAGCGTCGATACAGCGGGGACACAGCGGGACACAGAAGGGTACACAGCTGGGGACACAAAGGGACACATCGGGGGACACAGCGAGGACACAGGGGAACATAGCGTGGGACACAGCGAGGACACAGCGGGACCCAGCGGGAAACAGCGTCTATACAGCGGGGACACAGCGGGACACAGCGGGGTATACAGCTGGGGACACAACGGGACACAGTGGGGGGTCACAGCGAGGACAGAGCAGGACACAGCGGGGACACAGTGGGGACTCACCGGGGGACACAGCGGGGGACAAAGCATGACACAACGGGACACAGCGGGACACAGCGGGGACACTGCGGGGACATTGCGGGGACACAATGAGACAAAGCAGGGGACACAGCGGGACACAGTGGGACACAGCGAGGACACAGCGAGGACACAGCGGAACACATCGTAGGACACAGCGAGGACACAGCGGGACACAGCGGGGACACAGGGAGGACACAGAGGGTCACAGCCGGAGACATACGGAGGACACAGCGGGACACAATGGGGACACAGCGGGGACTCACTGGGGGACACAGCGGGGGACAAAGCGGGACACCAAGTGGCACAGAGTGACACAGCAGGACACAGCGGTGTACACAGCTGGGGACACAACGGGAAACAGCGGGGGACACAGCGGGGACAAAGCGGGGGACAGAGCGGGGGACAGAGCGGGACAGAGCGGGGACAGAGCGGGGACACAGCGGGACACAGCGGGGACACAGTGGGACACAGCGGGACACAGCGGTCACAGCGGGGGACACAGTGAGGACACACGGTATACAGCGGAACACAGCCAGACACAGCAGGACACAGCTGGGGACACAGCGGGACACAGCAGGGACACAGTGGGGACTCAGGGGGGGACACAGCAGAGGACACAGCGGGGGGACACAGCGGGAAACACAGCGAGGACACAGCGGGACCAGCGGGACACAGCGTCGAAACAGCGACGACACATGGGGACACAGCGGGGTACACAGCTGGGACACAACGGGAAACATTGGGGGACACAGCGGGACATAGCGGGACACAGGGGGACAGAGCGGGGGATAGAGCAGGACACACGGGGACACAGCGGTGATACAGCGGGACACAGCGGGGACACAGCGGGACACACTGGGACACAGCGTTCACATCGGGGGACACAGAAAAGACACAGCGGGACACAGCGGTGGACACAGCGGGACACAGCGGGGGACACAGCGGGACACAGCAAGACACGGCGGGGGACACAGCAGGACACAACGGGTGACACAGTGAGGACACAGTGGGACAGAGCGGGGGATTCAGCGAGGACACAGCGGGACACAGCGGGACACAGCGGGGGACACAGCGGGGAACACAGTGACACACAGCGGGGGACACAGCGGGGGACACAGCGGGACACAGGGGGGGACACAGCTGGGGACACAGCGGGACACAGCGCAGGACACAGTGAGGAAAGAGAGGGACACAGCGGGGGACAGAGCAGGGGATAGAGCGGGACACACGGAGACACAGCGGGGACACAGCGGGACACAGCGGGGACACAGCGGGACACAGCTGAGGACACAGCGGTCACAGCGTGGGACACAGCGAGGACACAGC